>NW_026924884.1:0-248689 GCF_032062105.1 Saccostrea cuccullata
TTTGCTAAAATTTAAATTCATCATTCGTGTCAGAAATTACAATCACCTGAGAACAGAAAGAAAAGGTTCATTAATATATGCTGAGGGAGCGTGTTATTAATGGAATCAATAATAGAACTGGTCGCTTTCTCCAGGAGAACCTTGTAATACCGAACGGTAAAATGTTGATGACATTGGAGTCACGTTAAGATGTGAATTGCATACTTAATGCAACTCCTTGTTACACCTATAATACGGAGAACTTTTGATGTTTTAAAACACTTCACCAAATGAGGTCGACACAGGAATTTGTCTTTTTATTGGTAAGTGAAGATGGTTTTTAACTGAAAAAAAAATAATCGAAATTTGCTTTATTTACTTAATAATTTTATTAATTGCAGATAAAAACAAAATTTTCAACAACTTCAATAACAGAGAAACCGCTTAAATATGTCTTCGTCGGTCGATAAACTGAAAAAAACCCAAGTCAAATATTGAGATTTTTATATATTTTGTAATAATCCCGAAAATTAGAAAACTTAATATTTTATATGCGTATTGCGATATTCCAATTTTCCCTTGTTATCAAGAACCTTTTCTTAAAAGTTTTATTCTTGCTTTTATTTCTTAATTGACTTGAACTTATCTCTGGTGTTTTATCCCCCCCTCCCTTTCCTGGTTTTGCGTCTTTATTGTTCATAGGACTGTTGAGATAGATCAATTAGTTATCTTCACCTTTTATGAAACGAAATTTAAGGATATAATATACATAGAGGGTATTCAATGTTTTGTAGTTGAATATGGAATTTATTTCACGAATGGGACAGGATTTTTGATATTTTCACGAGTGCGAAAAATCTTGTCTCACGAGTAGAATAAATTCCATATTCAACTACAAAACAGTGAATTTTCTGTTTATTACATTTAAAAAAAAAATTCTTTTATTTTTTCTTTGCCTCTGTCCTTTTGTAATACAGACATAAGCTCATGACGTCATAGTTGAGCGGTTTAGACGTCATAGCTATGTGAAGTAAAAACACTGTAAACATGGATTTAGCAAAAAATTTTGATAACTTTGACAGCTTTATTCGCTGTCAGAATGGTTTATTTATTTTCATGTATCTTATATTAGGTCAAGGAAGTTTTTTACAGCAATCTTCGTTATGCATATCCTTTGTAGTCAACCCAAGCGCTGAGTCCCTTTAAATAGTTTCAAATGAATAGACCATTCTGAATTATTTAAATCACTTTCAACCTGTTCTTTGTCAAGAGTACGGTGATACACATCCTGCTAAGTAGGAATTTAAACTTCGGACGTTTAAATTAAGACGACAAGAAAATTGAATCATGACAAAAGTGTGGGCAGTTTTCTTCATAACCGGCTTCATATGTGCGAGTTCCCAGTATATTTATTTGAATGAACAAAATGACTGCAAGAGTAATGAAAAAAATACTGGAACACTTTCTACACTTCTGGACGAGCTGAGAAAGATACAGCGTGAAGTACATCAACTACGACGGGAAGATATTGAAATAAGAGATATGCAAACTAACCTTACATTATTAAGTAAGGTGCAGCATCAAGTAGATGAACTACGAATGGAAAATGTGGAACTTAGAGAGCTTATAACCAACCTCACATCGACAAGTAAACTTCAGAAAGAAGTAGAGGAACTACGACGGGGTTATAGGGAAATGAAGGATTTGCTGACCAACCTTAGCTTAACAGGTATAAATAATAGAAACATGTTGTTCGCCTTCGAAGATATATATTGTCTATGGCGATATTATATGCATAATTCCACTGCTATATTATTGTTCATCAGTTCATATTGTAGCATAAGGAAAACACTTGCATCAAAACAGTGCAGCCGACAAAAAGTATTTATTCACTTTAAGTGCATAGAGTTTCGACTTCAACTTCGAAACGAAAAAGATGATATTATAAATGCTTTCTTTTTTATATCATAATTGATGGAATAATTAGTGCATTCAGTGAATAATTGATCTGAACGTGATCTGGGAACGTGATTTGATTTCACTTCCTACGGTTCGTATAGAATTATCCAAAAAAGGGCATATTCAACATGGCAACATGTAATACCATTTTTACACAATTAAGAGTCTGTTAAATCATGCAAACATGTTAAAAAATACGGTCTTTTGAAGCTTGAACCCCTAGTTGTTTACATTCGAAAATTCTTCCAGTGATCATTCACGGTTAGATCGTACGCCATATAAGTCAAAGTTTATAATATAAATCTGTGTTAAGAAAAAAAAAGGTTTTTTTCTATTGTAATTTTATAAATATTTTTGTAAGCATTTTAGATTTTAATGATCGTAGAAAGGGGTAAAAAAAAAATAATTCCGTGTGTAGATAATGGCATAGCAACATGTATGAAAGTGTATGAAAAACATCAGTCAGCATTCGACTTCATGATAAATTTTAATTGATTATTGACAAAATCATCGTATGGACCATAGAGTTTGCTACTAACACCTTTAAGCACGATTATTGATCTTTTCACCATTGTCAATACCTTGTCTCATTTTAGAAAATATTCGCACGTCAAGGGTGCTCCTGTGTATAGAAACAATTTGGAGACATACATAAAAAATATGGAAATAACGAACAGTATTCAAGCTCATTTAACGATATAATATAGGAGCAGAGCAAACACGGACCCCCAAAACATCAGAGGTTGGATCAGGTGCCATGGAGAAGTGATCATTCTCATGTTACATGTGAATGTGAAAAGTGTAAATTACTTTTTCTTCCGTCTCTCTCTCTCTCTCATATTTAATTTCTTTTATAAAGATATTTTTGTTTCTCCTTTAAATACCTGCATTATACAAAATGTGTTTGTGTAACACTATGCACCCGGCGGCAACAAAGTTAAAAACATATCTTTTAGCATATAGGTCACAGTCAAGGTCACAAGTCTTTGGTCATTGTCCTTTGAAAGAACTTAATAAGTGGAATAAACATACCAAATATGAAGTCGCTATCTCTTATGATTCAAAAGTTATGGTGAAGGTTCAAAAAGATATTTTTAGCATATAGGACACAGTCAAGGTCACAAGATCATTGCCCTTAGTATCATGTCAAAGGGCTTAATTAGTGGAGTATGCCTGCCAAATATTAGGTCTCTATCTTTCTTTCTTCAAAAGTTATGGCGACGGTTAAAGTTTGTCGACAAAAAAGCCATATTTAGTGTATATGTCACAGTCAGTGTCACAAAGTCATTGACCATGGTGTCATTAAAAAGAGCTTTTTCAGTGGTGTATGCATACCAGATATGAAGTTTCTAACTTTTATGGTATAAAAGTTGTGGCGAAGGTTAGAGTTTGTAGAAAAGAAACCTTTTTTTAGCATATAGGTCACAGTCAAGGTCACAAGGTCATTGAAAGGACCTTGGTGTCATTTGAAAGAGTTTAATTAGTGAAGACTGCGTACAAAATATGAAATCTCTTTCATTCATGGTTCGAAAGTTATGACGAAGGTTAAGTTTGCAGACATACAGATAAGCAGGCAAACAGACAGGACTAAAACAATATACGCCTCGGACCTTTCGATTCGGGTGCATAAAAATAATTGAATAAATTAGATTGAAAAGTCCCATATTCATATGTGTATTTATTAACTTTGATTGCTTTAGTCCTGCAAGGCTTTAAATTTGTCATTTGATTCCTGTATCATTGCTTAAGGACAGAAAGTACAATCAAACTTTTGTCGAAAGTTTTGAAAATAACAACTTGAAAATAACGAATAAGTTTCAGCCCATAGTTTTCATTTTTTTTATTCAAATTTGCACAAAAATGAAATTTAAAGTGAAAAAAATATTTTTATAGAATGATAGGGATGGTTTCAGAAGAGTAGAATTCTGAACGTTACAGAAGGTTTACAATTTCTTTATATTCTAGAAATTTATTTGCATTCATTTGCAATGAAATAAGGTCAAAAAATATATACCAATCCAGACATCTATTTTTGTTTGTATCATCTGTCCTTAATTTGAGGAAATTCCTAAACATCTCTATATAATCATCCACAGTCAGTCCTCTGGTAGATATACTGCATCATTTTGATCTAGTTAGTTCGCATCTAAATTTGAAAATGAAGGTATTCATTCCACTAATTATTTCTATGACAATTTCTTACACGATCTGCGCTTGTGATGATAACTCCACGGTTCAGTTCCAGAAAAGACATATCAAGGAAATCAACGTCCTCCGTCAGCTCATCAAACAGGAGACCCTCATGCGGGTATCCATTGTACAGTAACCGCTAGAAACGTTGAAAAGACGGGTTGCTACCAAATGTCAAGACAACACTTTAGCGCAGAAGGTGGAATCATTGAAAAGAGAAATTGTTATTTTAAGTCAGATCACCACTTTACAGCAAACAGCAGAAACATTGAAAAGAGAGATCGATTTTCTTAGAAATGACAATTTTTTACAGAACACGGTAGAATCATTAAAAAGGGAGGTTAATACTCGAAGACAGGAAGACAAGAAACTTTTAGAAAACTGTCAGAATAGATTTCAGGAATTTGAAAATATAACCAGATAACTAAATAATCAGAATCTTACATGGACGGAAGTGCCTACATTGGAAAAAGGTAATGATATTTCTCTTTCTTTCTCTCTCTCTCTCTCTTTCCTCTGTTAATTAACATTTTAAATCATTATTCTCATTCAGGTTTGAAACTAACAAGGGATTGTAAAGATCACTATCTACTTGGAAACACACAATCTGGCGTATATGAGATAAATCCCTTTGGTAACGAGATTAGGGTCAGCGTTTATTGTGACATGGTGACTGAAGGAGGAGGGTGGACGGTAAGAACTCTTCTGTCTCTCTGTCTTTCTTTTTAATTCTCTCTCTTAGAGCTTGTTGAACTGCATGCTGAGTTTCTATCTGTCACAATCAAGAAATCAGATATCAGTTTTAGAGTTTCATTGGTGTATGACATGAAGTGGGTCACGTGCTCAAATTCTAAATAGCCCGAGGGGCGTTATAGTAGATTTGATCATGTCATACCCCAATGAAACTCTTAAAAATGATATCTTATTTCTTATATTTATGTTTTTCGTTTTTATTCATTTTGCAAAGAAATATAGGCATTATTTAGACTTTGATTTTGAAATGCAACGTAAAGTATCTAGGGCGTCATGTGACGTCACAGTCAAAACTTTACATATTGCTCGTTCAGTTTGCTTTTCATACTCAAGAATGTCTGATGATGTGGCCAACTGCATGTCATTGAAAACTGAAGTTCAATTTTATTAGCATTGTTATATAAGAAAAGACACCAGCAAATGTAGATATATTAAAATGAAACAGAGAAATGGAGAAATAGAGAAAATGTATGTATTGTGTAATTGTTTAATTTTATTTGCATTATCCAACGAATGCAAATGGTGAATATATAACGTGGCTTGCCGAGAAGATGTACACTATCCCAATGAACGAAATGAATACAGCAAATATAAAAACATACAATTAAAGTTGCTCTGTTCATCTACTCTATTTAAGTTTTTGGCGAAACTTTGAGATTATCCCTCTTAAAGTATGTTGATTTTTTTCTGCCCAAATTTACCTAAATTGGTGACGCCCTGCTAAAATTGATGTGCCGGAAAAAAGTTATTGGTAGATAACATAAAATTAAGAATGATATATCTTGCCTCTTTTAAAACATATTTGTCAGTCTGTGGAAAATTTATTTGATTCATACTTTAAAATGAGAGTTATCCCCTACATGCTAGAGTAAAGATCGAAAATCTTGAATAATATTCTGATTTTGTGAACTACGATATTTCTTCTTGTTGATCTATTATATGCTTTAATTATGCTTCCTGTCAGTTTGTCTCTGTATAATCAATTGAATACTAAATTATTTTCGCATTTCGTACGCCGAAAGAGAACATCGCCTTGTTTTCTAGAGAAAATGTAGTTGAATCAACTTTGGGGATATAACTTATTATCCAAAGAATTTAAGTTCAACGCTTTTCTGAATATGCTACAAACACCGATGCTTTCCTAAACTTAATGTAGTTGTCAACTATTTGACACACATAAAAATTGGTCAAATCCTGCATACTTTTTCGAAAAAGCACATTGGAAAAAAAACACTATTTCATAGATAGTATACTAAAAGAAAGAATGGCAAAGGGTAATATGCAAAAAAAAAAAAACAAAAACAAAAACAAAAACAAACAAACCGCTGGTCAATTCGTTACATATTAGATAAGTTTATGACGCAAGAACATTCACAAGTACAAATGAATATAAACTTCCACATCCAAATGAAAGATGATAACAAAACTGGAATCAAGTCCTGCCTACCAATCTGCAATGTACCTTTAAAAAAAAAGGGATAAAATAGGACCATTCAGTGGGTGTAGTATCAACCACGCAGTCCATGCGTACATGTATGAGATGAATATGTCTTTGGGACTTTAATACAATTTGTTTTCTGTTGTTAAATCCTAGGCAATTCAGAAACGAGGGAGTGGATCAGTGAGTTTTTACAGAACATGGGCGGAATACAAAAAAGGTTTTGGAAATCCTTATGACACTTACTGGATCGGTAAATGTTTAGTTTCATTTTTTATTGAAGAAATGATAATTAATAATCATAATCACTGTTTAAAAAGTAATATTATATTATTCAAAGAAAAATTTACATTATCATAAATCATAATATATATTATCTGTTAATAATAATATTAATATAAAAATAATAATAATATCTTGTTGTTTTAGTACCATTTTTTCATAATCATAATACAAATTATCGTATTAATTGATTGAATTTCAATGATTTAAGTTTAATCACGCACTATTGACATTAAAACATACCATTAAAATTTAGTTATATTTGATTGTTTTTCTCTACAAAAAATCTACATAAACATCTACTTGATTTAAAGACTTAATGTACTTGTGAAATAATAATAAAAAATAAATTGAAGGAAATGACATGATTCATCAGCTAACCAAGGGAAATAACACCTCCCTCTACGTCTCCATTACATTACAAGATGGAATAACTCTATATGAACGATATCAACAGTTTTTTGTTTCTGAGGAGTCAGACAAATACAGACTTTATCTTGGTGGTCCAACTACCGGGACATTGGGTAAGTCATGGCTTAATATGTGTGATTGTCAATAAGGAGAGGGGGAAAGGGAAGCAACTACAATCTCTTTTCTGGCAAACCAGCTGAAATAACCTTTTATAGATAAACTAGACTGATCTTGCGACTAACTGTGCAGTGATTGTGAATTTTGTCTAGCTTTAAAAGATAATTAAATTAAAATATTTTGAATAGTCCATTTGTTATCTAGAGGGAAACGTTAATTATTAACTAATTTCCTATTCATGCAATTTATATGAGAGACATAATCCTGGTCCTTAATTATTTGATGCTAGTTCAATAAAGTTTTATAGATGTAAATGAGAAAATCTAATCAATGTAGCAAATGTTTGAATACGACTGCTTGTACTAAATAAATAATTTGTATCGTTTTTAATTTTGAATTAATTTTGTAAATTAAAAGGGTGTATATTATAAATATAGTATGTTATTAATCTTAACTTTTAATGCTATATATCAATGATATGATTTGATATAGATGACCATGTGATAATTTATCCTGGATTATTGTAGGTGACGCTATGTTGGACACAGATAACCCTGAAGCTAACCTGTCAGGGATGTCCTTCAGTACCCCAGACAGGGATAACGACGGACATAGTAACGGACACTGTGCTTCTGGTAACAGAGGAGGCTGGTGGTTTAACAACTGTCAACTCGCCTTCCTTAACGGTCCCTGGTCCCCAGAGCAATGGGTCAACCCATGGTTTCCTATAGTACAGAATGGTCTAGGGATAACACAAACTCTCATGATGATAAAACCTTACTGAATACATTATATCTCATTTATTTAAAAGAAAAAATCAAAGTTTGAAATTTAATCCTTTTATAGATATGTAAAGTACATATAATACATATAAAGTCCAATACATTTATAATAAGTGGTGATGACTTTTTTTTACATAATGGTGGAATTGATGTTGCATTACAAAGTAACACAATGTGTTCTGAAAATACTGTTAAATCATTTTACCTCAAACGATCATTGCAAAATCTTTCTTATGTAAAGCACTTTTTATTTATATATTATTTAATTTATTTTGTTATTCCTTCCAAGGTATCCAATTAAGTTTATTGGGTTGGGGAGAGGTAACAGTGTTCGACATATTTTATTTTCGGAATTTTGAATTGCATATCCGACAATGAATATTATCATTTCTAGCATTTATTTTTTTTTCATTCTGGATTTTGGACAATATATATATCCAACAATTTTATGTTAACAAAATTAAAAGTTAACTGGGATATAAAAGGTGGAGGGCAGAGTATTTATACATGTACAATGTACATGGTACTTACGGCCTTTGAGCAACGAGGGATAAAATATAGAGAAAGTGATCAGCTTTCAAGCTAAAAAGACCATTCAAACAATACAAATCAGGAGAGATGGAATCAGTTGCTATGGGTACTATTCATGCCAGCACCTACCCCGACACGAGACCTTGAGTCCCGTCTCATCTATAGGATCGGTCTCCAGGCGTCTATTCAAGTCTCCAAACTTCACATAAAACATTCTCCATGAACTTTTGATGCTCCCCCATAAAAATGGCCGGGCATATATAGTTTGTCATATCCGTCTTCCGTCTTTCCGTCTGTCCCTCCGTCCTGCTTTGCGTTTAGCTCAGTTCAAAGCTCAATTTCAAAAGAAAAAATATTAATTTTTTTTTTAAATATAAAAGTTCCTATGCTGATAGACATTGATGAGAGCTGTTTTCCTGCATCAACATATTTTGACTATGACCTTTCCTTTGAACTTGACCTCACTTTTTTTTAAGTTTGTCTAAAGAAACCATTCAAGATAGTATGATAAAACTTCATGCGCCATATGTACTGATATGTGCCGATACATACTAGGCTACACGAATGTAACTGCATCAACATTTTTTACCTTTCCTTTGACCTTAAAGGCCGAGGTTTTCAACCGGTAGGTTTCCCCAAGTAAATTTGGTGTAGGGTGGAGCTTAATCGAAGCGGCTGAGAAGCTCCGAGTGAACGACGCTGGCTTGTGTATAGCTACCTATATACACAGGATGTTACCTGAGTGTATTACCTGTATGCGTTTTCCTACGAGGTTGTAAATCGAAGTCGTTTTTCCATGTGTAGCTCATTTGAAATGTATGAAATAAAGCATATTTTTGTTGCGAGCAGAATTCTTCTCAAATTCTTTTAAAATTGATGTCTTTTTATATTTCTCAAATTCTCTCCTTTACAATTGATATTTTAAATATTTGAACAATTTCAATATATTGAGTGTTTGTTAATCAAATGTTATAACGAAAATACATTTAGCCCCAAAATTTGTCGTTGTAATCTGGCGACAAAAACCGAAGTAATTTAAATAACACGTCGTGTACGCAAAAGTTGGTCATAAATAAGTCTCTCGGTAAACAACAATTAAAGTTAGAAACGATGTTTTGAGAATAACTTAAATTGTTCAGAAATATAATAGTCTAAATAAATATTTTTTAAGATAAACCAAACGTGATTTTTCCATAACTAATGGTCTGTAAAAATGGCAAGGAGTTCGCATCAGGGATGATTTCCCGACAGCTAGGCCTATGAGTGAAACTTGAATGGAATCATCAGCATCATACTTTTTTCTTTCAGGATTCATAATTTCAAATATTAATTAAATGCAAAACAAGATGTTATTATAATAATCAAACTAATTTCTCTTCTAAAACTGGTTAAATATTCTCAACAAAAAAAAAAAAAGAAAGAAAGAAACGCATATTCAGATGAAACATGACAATCTAAGTTTTCAGTTTAAACAATAATTTTTAAAACAGATTTTAGAGTGTGTTATGATAAAAATCAAACATGTTCCAATGTCCTTTGTTCCAATTGACAAGTTAAGTTGAAGTCAATGACGTCGCCTGCAAATTCTAGAGACAGGCGTCGTAACCAATGCATATGTCCTTTGCGACCTCTCAGCGCTAGTGGATTTCCAATGTGTGGACATCGTGCACGAATACCAGCTTCTCTCAGTCTTTTGCGAACAATGTGTGCATTATATGCTGATTTCAGCAGTTTGTACAGCAGTTCGGAATCGATTGTGCAGGTGCTGAAGGAGGATCTGACGGTCGTGTCTGGGTGTGGTAACCCGCGGACGGCCAGTTCTTGGTTTGTCATCCGTGTTCCTAGCTGGTGGAGACGTGAGTATAAGTGGTGCAAAGCCAATTGATGTTCACCAAATATAGTTGAAGCTTCCAGTTGCGAAGCTCCAATTAGTATCATTGTTAGAGCCTTGTTGCGTTTATCTTTGTTTAGGCGTGGCATTGCAGCATTAACATTGCAGTGAAATCAAAAATATGGGTTTAATAGGAATGTTTTTTGTTTCTCTTAATCCAAAATTTCATTAAAAATAATGATTTACAAGAAATTATGCAAAACGCTATTTTCATAAACATAATTAATCAAGAGAAATAATTCAACAACCAGGGTTTAAAAGCCTATAATGTACTTTAAACAGGTCACATGTATCCGATGATAAAACTCTAATTGTTCCATGTACTTTTCCAAAATTTCTTTGATGACTTAAAAATATGCGTTTCTTTTTCTGGTGAGTATATATCGTAACTTCGTCGCCATGTATCGAAGAATTAGCGACATGTACAAATTTGTCTTAGAAATAAATATAAACTTCACTTGACTCGTGAACAATGTAAACAGTTACAATGTTGCCATCCTTGTTTTAAAAAATATAGTTTTTAACTTCTGAGTCCTTGTGTGTACAGTTTTTTTTTTCAAAATAATTGGCCAATTATGGGCCAGTGGCAAGGTAATGGTCAATGGCAAGGTAAGTAAATTTACGAATTCCATTTGTATTGATTAAGACGCTTTTAATGATTGGGGAATTGTTGTATAAAGATTTAAAAGTCGCAAGATCGGTTTATTGATTTTGGTAGGTAATTTTGACATTAAATCTTAAGTATCCACATCTGGATTGCACATCTTAAATAATACATTGTCACACAGTATTCCTGATGTTTTTCCTACCATTGTTAATATTTAAAAGGGGAGATTAGAAGGACACTTGGTAGAACCCACTATGCATCTTTGTTTATTAAGATACATATTTGTGGTTGGGAATTGACAAATATACAACACCGACACATATTATTTTGATGATTTCCTCTTTAAAATTGGAACAATGGGATTAAATTAGATAACCTCTTGTAGAATCACATCCTGATTCATCTAAAATACATTTAAAATAATAAGACTTACAAACAAAGATATTGTTATTACCGGATTTGCTATTACAATCAGATCGTGTAAACTATCTATATGTTTACACTCCTGAATTATTGAAAAGAAAGAATGTCTTCTATTGTACCAATATATTCTGCGAATGGTAAACTGATGCAATGTGTAATTGAACGGAATAATGTCTTCAAACTACATATTTATTACCATCAAAGATAGCATTTAATGATGAGTAATTAGTAATTGTTAATATATAATGAAGTAAGTCCATTTGATGATTTCCTTTTGACGATAATCAATCAAATGACAATAGCGAGAATTTGGTGTTAAACTAAGTGTTGCGTTTGAAAATTAGTTGATTATGTCAGCCGTATATCAATAATGATTCATTAATAACACTTTCAAGATATATGTACTTCTAGTTCAGTAAACGAACCAAAGATCCTCTAGAGAAGTTAATTTTTCATGAATATTAGATTAAAAGAAGACCATTTAATAAAAAACAAATAACAATGATATTAAGCAATCATAAGCAATTAATCAATAGACAAACTATATGATTAAGTAGATTAACAACTTAACCTACAAATGAAAGGCAATATCATTTTTCCAAAGGTATCGTATTATAGAGCATTTGTAAAATTATTATTCCTGAAGTCATTTGCTTTGCAAAAGTGAAAAAATAACAAAAAGAAACTTATGGTTTGCGTACACCGATATAAAAGAAAATACAATTTAAACTCGAACCAGAAAGAGAAAGTCAAAATCCATTTATCTCATGCTTTCTCACAATCAGCAGAAACCATAAGGTATCTAAGTTCAATCAAGGGTATATGCTCCAGGTATTCTTGAATATAACTCTGAGTATTTCCACCTTTACCTCTGGATGGATTTGTATGAAAACTCATAAGAAGTTGTAGGCCTAATATGTTTTTTTTTAAATTTTAATATTGTTTGAATTTCTATTATTGATTTGGGATAATATATAAAACCTTTGCTTTGCTTTTTTTCATTAATTGATTTAGTAAATCAGTTTCTCTTTTGTTGTCCAGTAAAAAGACTAAATGCATTGTAACGTAAAGTTATCTTCACACGGCTTGAGGGGAAACGTCCACGCAAAACTTGCACAATACTTAGAAATGAAAACTTAACATCAAGTTTTATTATTTTTGTTTTTGCTCCCGTAATGTAAGATCTGTCAGTTGCACGAATCTTACATCATTAAGAGTTAAGCTACATCAATATATAATTGGTAAAATTTACAGTGAAGGGAACTATACGGGTGTCGGAGAAAAGAACTTCCACTGTAATATGTTTTATAGTTATAGAACAAACTTCATTCTAATTATCCATTCAGGCATCCTTATTTGCCAGTGTTTGTAAATAAGAACAAAATGTATCTATTTCCCAATGTATTACAACACATATCATGTACAGCCTAAACTAGGTATATTCGGTAAAGAAAATTGATAAACATTAATTGCCGCAGTTAATTGTTCAACCACAAAAACCCCTCAAAGTATAGTCCTCTGTTAGTTTTCTCCCACAATATGTAACATAACTTTTGAGAAAAAAAAGTAAACCCCATGATAGAAATAGATGTACGATTATTTCTTTCATCAGTTATGGTTAGTCTGAATTTTGGGTTGTAGTCAATCTCTTGACTATTCCTTAAAAAAATCATCTACTGAAAATAAAAAGAAATAAGAATTAAATAATGAATCAGAAATTTAATAGCGTATTTTTTTTATTATCCTCTTAAGCTATCATATAATGAAAACAAATGGAGATAACGAACAGTATTCAAGATCAAAAGTCCATAAAACAATACAAAACAGGAGCAGAGCAAACACCGACCTCCAAAACATCAGATAAGGTTCCATGGAGGATTGAGTATCCATGCCGACCGGTCACACCCACCGTGTTTAAAAGGTCTAATGATACAAAGAAGAGGTTATTAAGAATTAACAATGATATTTACCTAGTGGCGTTTTATCATCATCACTGTCCTCCTAATTGATGATCCACTCTTTAAAGGAGGCCACCAAGGATACCCCCAGTGTGCCGGGGACCACGGGCCGTTAAGGCAGGCGTAGTGACAGGCTTTAAACCACCAGCCTCCTCTTACCTCACTGCGAGCAGCACAGTTAATATTAGACCTGTCGTTATCCCTGTCAGGGGTACTGAAGTACATCCCTGACAGAGATTCGTTAGGATTACCAGTATCTATCATACTGTCTCCTGTAGAATAAAGAAAAAAAACACAGAGATAAGGGATATAAAATTCATACAGTTTGTTCGAAACACTGAAGTACGTCTAAAATAGGCAGCTTCTCATGTTGTCTCCTGTAAATGGAGATAATATTTAAAAAATACACAACACAGCTTTTCATACAGCAAACCCCAGGTGTGTTACACTTTTAGTGTAGAATGAAAATAATTATTGCGGCAACGATCACTGAAAATATACTATAGATTTAATTTTGAAAAATCAGTATAAGTTAAAGAATTTGTTTAAACTGTATAAAATGCATTACAATGAAAGAAGGATATGGGGATAACAAACAGTATTCAAATATCAAAGCCCATAAACCAATACACAATAGAAGAAGAGCAAACACAGACCTCCGAAACATCAGAGGTTGGATCAGTGCATCTTAAATCAGTCAAAATAATAAACAGATGTGAAATGACCTGTAAATGCTATAAAATATACAATTGAATACAAGAGGCCCATGAGCTTTATAGGTCACCTGAATACATGTATCATATAGCAACTTTCCAAAGATTGAATTGGTTTGTGTTTTAAATCAAAGGCCATGAAATTCAAAATTCTTAAAGAAGCACTACTGCTTATCATAACTATACACTTAGCTTGCTTACTTTAATCACTTAACACCCAAAGGTAGATCACAGTAAGAAAGAGAAAATGCATTTCATGTTAATATAACGAGTTGTGTGCCCCACAGGAACCACTGACTCTGCGGGCACATGTTTCAAAATTCTGGAAATTTTATCATAAATTTTATTTCATCATAATTATTGATTAATACCAAACAGCAGATTTAAAAGCATTGAATTATTTTCAAACTATGTAGCCCCCGATACCTTGACCTAGGGGCCCTGAAATCAACCAGTTTGGAAGAGGCACCTTTTCATTATCATTCATATGTATTAAGAACATTGGCATAATAACTGGGAGCAAATTAAAAAAAAAAGATCAAAGTATTCATGCATTTTCACTATATAATCATAAGAGCTCCGCCCTAACACCAGAACCCCCGATCTTACGGCCCTGAAATTCACAAAGTTTAAAGAGTAGGCACTCTTATTCAACATAACTATGTACTTGGTTAATTTGTTTAATACCCAGGAGCAGAAAAGGAAACTTTCAGAGAATTTATGCATTTTCACTATATAATTAATAGAGCCTCGCCCCAAAACCAGAACGAACCACTGACCCAGGGGCCATAAAATTCAAAATTTTGGAAGATGCAGCATTATTCAACATAATTGTATTTGGTTTGTAAATTAAATACCCAGGTGCAAAGAAGAAGATTTTCAAAGAAATAAGGCATTTTCACTATATAACCTACAGTCCCTGAAACGTTCTTCTTTCCCACCTGAACAGTGAACGAACGCTGAACGAACGCTGAACGAACGCTGAACGAACGATGGGTGAACGGTGAGTGAACGCAGAACCCGAACGGAGCGCGAACGCGAGCGCAAAGTGAACGGTGAACGAACGGTGAACGCAAGATGAACGATTTATTCGGAATGCCTCCGATCTTTTCCTTGCATTGCGATTATTCTATTATTCTATAATTCTAATTCCAGGGGCTTTAATATAAATAAACAATAGATAGATAAATAAATAAATGAATTGATTAATTTAAAAAAAAAAAGAAAACATTTTTTCTGTACATATACGTACCTATGTTTTAAATCGATATTTTTATAACACGATTTTAATTGCCGTAAAACATGTGTATTTGTTACCGAACGCGTAAAGATTAAATATAGAATTAATTTATTTATATAGTAAATATGCTTATTCTTTTTACTTATAAAATAATGTGGACTTCTGAAGATAAAACTACTACTTATAGAATGAATTAATTACATTGTACGCGGTTGAAACAACCATACATGTATTTCCGTGCCAAGGCGATTCTGAGTAAAATTACGGATTTTTTTTTAAATTCACAATTGTCTGTTGACGTATTGCATAAAAACTCTCGTGTTTTTTTTTAAAATTCTAATGCTAAATATTCCATATTTGTTTGTCTTTCGTGTATTTTTTATGATGATTATCTTACCTATCTTCTACATGTATCTGTAAACATTTCCCGGCCGTGATTATACTCGATCATTAGATGATGGAGAGAGGCATTCAAATTATTTGTAATAGATTAAATTTCCAAAACTAAATAAATAAGGTGCTGTTATAGGATTTATTGAGCAGAGAAATGTACGAGAGAGAGAGAGAGAGAGTAACCCCCTCAATTCTCATATATCTGTTGTATCAAATAAAAATTCTTATTATTTTTCCTAAATATTCCAAGCAGTAAAGGAAATCAATTTTTTTTTAGATTAACGGATCCATTTGACAGTAATCATTGGCTTTTTTATTTTCCGCGGTTCACAGGAAGTCCACGTGCTTAGTAGCGTGTTTGTCCTGTCAATCAAATCAATCGACACAGTGGATATGTGGAAATCGCGTTTCACCGAACATGTCGAAGGCAAAGAGTCACGTATTATTTCCAAAGAGTTTTAATATTTTTCCCTATCATTTCTAGATCTGATTTTTGCATTCCTGCAGAAAAAATAAATAAAGAATGCGAATATATACTTGGAAGGATTAAGTTTTAAATTGAATTTGAAACATATTCCCTGCCAATTTAAAATACTACTGTCGGCACAAGTGTTTTCTAAAATACTATTGTTTAATGACTGTTTGATGTTATTTTTAAGACTGATTTTCTTGTGTTACAATACACATTAAATACTAATTGAAATATACTAAAAATACTCACTAAGAATTTTATTTCGAGAGAAAAGGCACCTCGGGGGGGGGGGTCCTAATTATACTGAATGGCAAACATATATCTAAACATATGTTTTGGTACGGTGAAGGAAGGAATTTTCCTTTTCTTATAATAGACTATTTTAAACAGTTAATCTTCTCTAAAATTTAAAATCACACTATCAATTTAATTAGCTCTAAAGATATTTAATTCACTGAATATTTTTGCAGTACTGTTCGTAATTCTCAGACCTACGTGTAGTTTAAAATACGGGTTACTGTAGAAATAATTTTTTGTGTATTCTTTTCTTGTAAAAGACTTGGATTAATTATTATACATCCATTAATGATTTGTCGTCTTTAAAATTACAACAAAAATGCGTGAAACATTTGTACATTGTCTTTTTTAAAAATTTATATTTTAGCATCGTTTTACATACATGTCCATGTGTAGGTACTTCATGTATTATTGTACAGGGAAATTTCATGAAATAAGTAGCAGCTGAGTTATAATAATAGAAATATAAATATCATAGATAATTTTTGCAATGAAATGATTATTCTTCAAACACGATGTAAAAAGTTATTTGATTAAAAAACGTGTAAATCCCACCCTAGCACCTAAGAACGCCTGACCCTAGGCCATAAAATTCACAATTTTGGAAGAGGCAGCCTTATTCAACATAACTATGTATTTGGTTGGTTAATTAAATACCCAGGAGCAAAGAAGAAGATTTTAAAAGAAATAAGGCATTTTCACTATATAATCTATATGGCCCCGCTCTAGCACCTACATTGTAAGAACCCCTGACCTTGGGCCATGAAATTCACAATTTTGGATAAGGCAGCCTTATTCAACATAACTATGTTCTTATTTACCTTATTAAATACCCAGGAGTAAAGAAGAAGATTTTCAAAGAAATGATGCATTTTCACTATATAATCTATTTAGCTTCGCCCTAGCAATAAAACCCCTGATGCTAGGGCCATGAATTTCACAACGTTCGTAGGGGACTCAATGCTTATTACAATCATGCAAACGGTTTGACTGCTTGATGTCCAGGGGTAAAGAAGAGGATTTTTAAAGATTTCAATAATTTTAGTGGTTTTGGCCCCACCCCCCACGCTTCAGGAGAGCAGGGACCATGAAATTCTCAATTTCTGTTTCCCTTCACCCATAGATGCTTTTATTTTAGGTTACATTAAGAATTATACTGATATTCAAAATTCTATTATCCTTTGGCTGAAATATTATGTTTACACATCAAGGTGTACTAAGAAACATTTGAATTTATGTGCTGCAATATCACAAATGAAGTTTTATTAAGAAACACACAAATTTATATCTTCTAGAAATAAGGGAAAAGAAAAATTTGATGCCCAGTGGAACAGATTGAACCAACTTTTCTATTAAACTCTCTCTTTCACTCTTCTCTCTCTCTCTCCTCTCTTTCTCTCGCTTTCCTTTATTCCTCTTTCTACCTCTTTCTATAAAAAAAAATACATCATGTATTAATTCAATGTGTGATATTGTAAAAAGAGATGTGAATAAAAAAAAAAAAAAAAGAAGATATCTGACTCTTTCTTTTTTTAAATTTTCTTTGAACATTTCAGTTACAACAAAGTTAGTGAAATATTTAAAGGTGGAATTAAAGATCTTTACGAAATATTAGAGAAATAAAGATTTTTGCTTACAACCACTTGATATTAATCTTTCCATGCAAAGAAGAGTTTGATGGTATAGTTGATTTGAACCTTTTCTTTTAAGATCTTAGTTGAAATATACTTACCTAAGTTTCCCGTGGCAGGCCCTGCAAGAAACAGTTGATATTTCCCGGCTTCGTCGGAGACAGAAAAGTGATTGTACATTTCATAGAGCGTTGTACTATCTTTGAGAGTAATGGACACATAGAGGAATGAGTTTTCTTTAGTTAATTGATGGATAACGTCATTTCCTGGATTAAATTATGCTTGAAATCAACTGTAAAATCTATTGCAATACAGAAAATTTATTCATAATGAGGATATGAAGATAACGAACAGTATTCAATCTCAAAGTCCATTTAAACAATAAAAAATAGAAGCAGAGCAAACACGGACCTCCGAAACATCATCTTAATATACGAAGGCTATTCGGAAATTATTTAGACAATGTGTATAATTTTTCTTTCTTATAAACGTCAGTCGGTGAACAAGTGCAAGTACGTTTGAAAACATCAAGAATTCATAAAAGCAAGAAATATTTTTAAAATATTAATTTTATCCTCTTAAGAAGTATAAAAATCTGTCATTCTGATTCGAAATACGATAACAACCACAATATAGATTATGACGTCAAGGTGGAGCAGCGAGCATACCCAAATTTTTGTGTAGCGCTATGTACCGGTTAAAACCCTTATGAGACTGACCAAATTACTAAAACAATAACAGCGGAAATAAAACATTTCTAAGGGTTTATTATTTCATTTGTTTATATTTTTTCTAACCAATAATTCAACCAGGGTGAAATCTAGTGCATACTGCATATACATGTACCTAGTGTGACACATGTCAATTTTATGCTGATGTAGGAAAAACACATATCGTTTAAGGTAAAGAGACAGGTTAATTACAATGTTAGATATGGTGACAAACAGAGAAGCTTAAACGGTTCTCAATTGTTCCACATGGAAACATCTCCGGCTGATGTGAATAGATTAATGCCCTGTTCACAGGACAAGTTAAATTTGCAGTAAATTAATGCGAAGTAAACTAATGCGAATCAAAATTTTACTTCGACAGTCAGACGTCAGTAAGGCTATTATGACGTCATTTGCAAATCACTTCACCTTTGATTTTATGCAGAAGCAGATGCATCTGACATAATGGTACAGTGTCTGTACATATATTTTAGTGATTAAAACATTTTTTTCTTAGTTTTTCACTCAAAAATAGAAGAAGTACTTAAAGCTGACCACTGACATGACGTATTTGACTTATTTTTGCCATTACGCATGCCCCAAAATTTCAATTCGAATTAGCTCGGTTAGCGTTCACACAAAGATAATGCGAAGTAATTTAATGCGCAGTAAATTAATTCGAATTACACTAATTCTCATTTATTTCTCCATCTGAACACTAAGCGAAGTAAAGATACGTTTAATTCAAATTAAACTCTGTGTGAACAGGGCATAAATGGACATAGCGATTTTGCTCCATATCGACGGATATATGCATGTTTATAAGTTCACAGGAGCCTACATCTGATTGCCTTGCAAATTGGAAATTTTGCATAATTGTTCTAATGGTTCTTCATATATGAAATGTTGACGAATTTTCATGAAATAATCCTCTATAAAGTAAAAGTCTCAATAATTTCCGAACAACGCTCCTAAATAAATGCCAAATCAAATTTGGTTAGCTGTATACCTTAATTCTAATTGTAGGTTTATTAAGCCATGCTACTAAGTGAGTTTTACATTTATTATTTTTTTCCAAATACCAATTAAAGGCTATAAGTGAATATCGTTTAAACATATTATCCTGTCTTAAAATCAGATGTATGGTTGATACCCTTTCATTTTTTTCATCTGCCACAACAAAAGACTACCCTTCAATTTTGCAGCGTATGAAAGATCTTATGTAAGAGGTTTATACTTACCAACCCAGAGATCCTGTTCAGGGGCACCAAAACCATTCTTATATGCCGTCCAATCTTTGTCAAAACTGAGGGATCCACTGACACGCCTTTGGATTGCCTTTAAAAGTTAGCACATACATGTATAGCAAAATAAATCATTGTTATGTTTATTTGTATGTTCAGTATGAAATGATTTAAGCTAAATATTGTCATTTTATTATTCTTATTCTTTGGAACAACAAGACCGCGTAGTGCGGATGGGATACTTATTTTTCTAATTTTGAAATATATTACGTACCGTCCATCCCCCGTCCATTGTGTCCATGTCACAGTACACCCGGACAGGAATGAAGCTGATTCCATAAGGATAGATGTTGTACACCCCTGTATTAGTGTAATTGTTATCCTGGAGATCCTTACAATCGATTGGGATGACTAAAACATAAAAACGACCATTTAAGAAATAAAGTCTGCGTTTTCGTGAATGTTGCAGAATAACCTCCTTGGTCTCGAAATGTTGTTTGAAAGATAAAAGCCGAGGCGTTAGCCTAGGTTTTTATTTTTCAAACAACATTTCGAGACTGAGGAGGTTATTCTGCATCATTCTTCATCATTACCGACAAGAAGGACTTCATTTCTATTCTATTAGGTGAATATGTACTAGCAGCTCTAATGTATGTTTGTGTATTTGTTTGTTTACCTTTGAATAGAATGCAGACGATCTGTGCTTTCGCTGCATTAAAATTAGCGTTTTATTCATAATGGATCTGCTTGTAGCTTATATAGATTAATCTTTTTGAATATACAATAACAAAATCAGTTTCTTTTTTTCCCCACTTTATCACTAAAATCACGGGAAAAAAAATTCTTGCCTTGTTTATGTATATTAGCTAGTACTAAGAATTTCATTTGGTTGTCAAGGTAGATAACTTTTTAACCCACATTACATTATACAATTTTATTTCAACATTCTTTAGCTCACCTGACGCAGCTAAATTAAGGAATACCAAAGGTAGATCAGTCTATGCAGAGCTTCGGGAAATCGTTTATGACGTCACTGCGAAACTGCACGAATGAATCTCGGCGAATAAATATAATTTTCTTTTTCATACAATTTTACATACAGTGGTCTCTTCTAATTGTTGTAAAAATAAATTAATGTGCTACTTATCTTGTCCTTATAACACCATTTGAATATAAAATTAAAGCCAACTTAATCTCGCTGTACTGACAGATATGACGTCATAGACTACTTTGACACGCAGTTTCTCTGCACTTGAGACATAGATCAAGATATGTTATCGAACATGTAAATATGAAAATAAAAAAGAATTAAGCGTGATCTGACTGAAATTGAGTCATATTTTTTTAATGCATTAATTTATATTTCACAGTCTAATTAAATTGATAACGAATAGGTATCTTATATAGCTGCAGTCATGTATTTTTATACACACACGTTCTATAATCGCAGCAACAACCCCTCGAAAATCTCAAAAGTTTAACAATGTCCGCTTAACTATGAAATGTGATATTTTGTACACATGTCGCTATTATCCCTACTATTTTGAAAAGTGCGTGGAGCAAGTTGTGCTCTGTTGATTTTTTCTGTAATTTTACTTTATTTCAATGCGTATAGTGTAAATGTACATTTTTTTGTCTAATTTTAACTATGTCACGTGACAAACAGCTTCTGTACGTGAGGTCGCTTTGGCCGAACTAGCCTGAGACCCATACATACATACGCAGTAGAAATTCAATTTAAATTCATGCTAATAAAATAGATATCAACATTATATTGATTTTTTCGGTATATTTTAGGGCAAAATTCCTATGGGCGGCCTTTAAGCACCCGCGGAGCCGAAGGCTCAAGTGAGCTTTTCTGATCACATTTTGTCCGGCGTCCGTCTAGCTGTCTAGATGTCCGTCTGTCTGTAAACTTTTCACATTTTCAACTTCTTCTCAAGAACCGCTGGGAAAATTTCAACCAAATTTGCCACAAAGCATCCTTGGGTGAAGGGGATTAAAGTTTGTTCAAATGAAGGGCCACGCCCTCATTCAAGGGGAGATAACTGGGAATTAATGAAAATTTGGTGGCATGTTTTAAAAATCGTCTTCTCAATAACCAGAGTGCCAGGAAAGATGAAACCTATGGGGAAACATTCTCAGGTAGTGTAGAAAATCATAACCCCCGAGGGTAGGGTGGGGCAAAAATGGCCGACCAAAGTTTTATGTAGAAATATATAGGAAAACTCTTTAAAAATCTTCTTTTCAAGAATAACAAAGCCATAATTGATCATATTTATGTGGAAGCATCCTAAGGTAAAGTAGATTCAAGTTTGTTTAAATCATGACCCCCGGGGGGTAGGGCGTGGCCAAAATGGCTGAACAATTTTTTTCATAGACATATATATGAAAATTCTTTTAAAAATCATCTTCTCAAGAATAGCAAAGCCATGATTTGTCATGGGACTACTTTTGGATTTAAACTTCTCAATAATAAACCAATTTCCATTTTTTCCTAGCTACAGTGCTCATGTGAGCGATGTGGCCCATGGGCCTCTTGTTTGTCTTTAAGATCTATAAAACAAAGTTATAATGAGGCATATGTCTTCCTTTTAGTTTACACTACACTGTAATAACCAGCACTGGTGAAGTTTAAATAGGAATAACAAATTTGATTTTAAAAGAGATTTTAAAAAAGTATGTGAGCTAATGCACAATAGTAATACCCTCGCTCTGGTGTGAATATACACTATCATGTTAATATTACACAAGTTCAGTAACGCAAAGATGCAGGGAAATAGTAAGAATACAGAAATGAATTTAATCCTGCCATATTGCATGCCTCAGCAATGTATGTGCTCAAGTTTCAATCATCTGCAATGAGTAGTTGCTGAGAAAGCGTATTAAAAAAAGCGTAAATTGACCCAAACCAGATTATACTCGATAATAGGGCCAAGAATTAGAGTCATTCCTTATCATTTGATTTTAAAATAATTTAACAATTTTGGATGTATAATTCTGTTGCTTTTTACGAGTTCAAATTTACCGCGCATTAATACAACTGTAGTAACGGAAGTGATGTGAAGCGATGGGAGGTAATAACCGATACATAGATGTGTGTTTACAATGAGGTAAGATCGAGTAAGTGTTTGAAGTTAAAGAAACAGTTATTAAATCTTGAATTTTTCGAAGACTGGAAATGAGGGAATTGCATGGATAAGATGATTAAGCTGGTCGTCAAAGGGGTGTGTCCCCATACCAAACCAGATTATACAAAATATTTTGCGTTCCTTTTTATAAATCAACCAATGAGAGGCAAAAATATAAACAAAATTAAATCATTTTCAAATAATTTATAACTTGGTTTAATTTTTGCATATTTAATTCTTTTTGTAGGTTATTGAACAATCTTTGAAAACTGTCAAGTAAAGAGTCAGCATGGTTGTAGATGCATGCATGGAAAATTAAGAAAAAAAAAAACTCTACTGAAACCATGTCTTAGATATCAACATAAAATAGTTTTTCTTCTCAATTATATCTCTTTCCGTAGTATTCAAAAAATGGATCCTTTTTTTTTTAAATTCAAAGTGAAGTATCACAGGAAGCATGTGAGATTGTTAAACTGTCTGCCTTTAAAAACTAGAAAAGGGAGGAAAGCATCTACAAGTGTACCAAAGATTGTTGATCACTATTGTTTTCTATATATTTTCCCTATGATTTTCATGTACAGTCTTCTGTGTGATTGTTAAGTTGGGTGCAGTGGTAGACTTCACCTAACCTTGTGTAGAATTTTACAATTTAAATTCTGAGGTAAAATCCGGTTTTTAGTGTTCATTCAGTTATAGTTATGAGCCACTCTCCTTGTAAACAGCTTGATGTCAAAATATCTTTCAACATTTAATACTTATCAAATTGTTTTAACCAAATAAAACATATGTATCATATTTCCAAAACCAGGTTTGTTTTTATGAAAGGAGTTGCTACTCAAAGAAACGACCTGTCTCAATGAATGTGCATGTGAAATATGGAAGCCCTGTCACAGTCGTGGCGAAGGTTAAATGTGGGTCAGACTCAAAGGTCAAGGTGAAAAGGTGAAATAAAAGGTACAAACGAGAAGACCTTACAAGAAACACACAAGTGAAATACTAAAGTCATAGCACCAATTATTATAAAGATATGGCCATGGTTAAAACTTCTCAAAAGTACATTAACATCCAAGATCAAAATGTCAATATTGTTTGTATGTGTGGGGAGGCCTTGTTGAATTGAACACACTTTTGAAACATAAAGGTTCTAATAGTAATTGCTCAAAAGTCATTCCCAAGGTTAAAGTGGGTCAAATTTCAAGGTGAAGGTCAATAGGTAAAATACATATTTATGAATTCATATTTCCATGCAAAAGACTTTTCACAGAAAGGTATGAAAGCCCTAGCACAAAATTTCACGCGTTGTAATTGGGTAAATTCTTCCGAAACTGGGTCATAATCCAACATCAAGATATCAAATATTTTGGTACACAATGAAAGATCTTTTGAGAATACATAAATTATGTTGAATATGAAAGCCATAGCCCCAGCAATTTAAAAGTTATGGACAATGTTAACGTTTTAGTGGACAAACAAACAGAATGGTTGAGAGGGCAAACTTTACATGTATATACCCATATTCTTTGATTACTGGGGCATAAAACATGTAAAACACATAATAAACTTACCCCGTAAAAAACATATTTACCAAAGAAAAAATATTGAAAACATTTCAATCTAATTTTGTCTTTCCGCTGCCAAATGGAAAATATGCTTTTTAGTCCATTGTATAAACAGCTGTTAAAAGACTTGTTGCTAAGGAAAGTTCAACATGGCTATTTCCTTGGCAACTACTCAAATATTTTAGAATAAACTACGACACATCCCTTTTCTGAATATTGTTTCATATGATGAATAGATGGGGTCTTGTTTGAATTATAATGTTACCATGTATCACCCTCTGTTTGATCTTAAAAAGACCAATATTATTACTACGGCAAAAATGCGTTATAACGAAGTCCCAGGGACATATAAAATTGCTTCGCTATAGCTATAATTCGTTATAACCGTATAAGAAATTCAATAAATTTATATTGCCGGGGATCCAAGATGACTTCGCTATATCCGTAAATTCGCAATATCTGTGTTCATACTAAACAACTTTTGCTGTATAACTCACACGCATAGAACATTATACAGCATATTATACTTAATGAAAGTTTGAAAGGTTTCCATGACAATTGTGCATGTAACAATGATCACATTAACATATTAAGATTTTTTCATGAAAGTATCAAATGGATTGTTGTTGAGTCAATTGAATTTTTTTTATATGAAAATCGAATATGAAGATCATAATTATGTCTCTTTTTACAACAAAAGCATAATACATGAACATATATAGTTGCTATGAAAACCAGCAAACCTTATCTAAAAAAAAAAATTCTGAATTAATATGCTATAAATGTAGATTGATCCAAATTTTAGTTTTTCCAACAATTTTTAATCAAAGAAATATACACAACACAAGTTAATCTATCTTGAAATATATCTGATGTTGCCATGGCAACGATTTTGAAAGTCAATTATTTTGAATCTAAGAAAAAACACAACTTTTATTTTTTAGTATTTTTTTCGTTGGGTTCAAATTCACATTATACTTGATTGAGATGAAAATCTGCTGCTGCATTTTTCTTTAATTTATGCTCAAAAATGTATAAAAAAAATTATCCAATAATGGTCAATTTAGCAAGACATTGAGATTTTAGTGATTAAATTAGATATAATTATGATAGACAAAAGTAAATTACATCATTTTTGTTGCTTTCAGTCTTGTTCTAAAGCAGATATATTTTTTTTTATATTCAAATTTTTCGCTTGTTTAATTATTTCTGATTAAAAAATGTCAAACACATTGCTGTGAGAGGCGTCCAGGAGGCCATATTTGAACCATGTGTAGTTACCATTGTATCGGCACCCTCAATATTTTTTTTTTTTTGCTAAATTTCAAGAAAGGTACCGGTGTTGTATACGTAATAATTATAAAATTTGAACAAAATCGGTGACATCACCTTTCCACCGATTATTGAAAAATTTTGGTTCTTATAGAGAATGGCTCTTAATGTTTTCTCCTTTCTAAAATGTTTGCGATTGAAAAATAATGATTTTTTTGATTTGTGGCAAATGAAGACAAATTAGAGTTATACATACAGTCACGTGAGTAGTATCTCCAGCCAACCTCATCAGAAATGTTCGACGTAAAAGCCTCCATATGTGCACGACATGTCCTCGTTTGAGGGTTAAATCCAAAGAAACTACACTCCCTTTGGCATCGCCTTGCACATTGTATCTCCGATGTAGACATGAATTCTTTTAAGAGTTCATTATTTGATTTTTTATCATCAAATTCAAGTTTCGCAATGTATTTCCGAGAAATAAATGTAGACTGAGACAACGCAAATAAAACAAAGATAAAATACATCGCATAAATAACGGCCATATCGTATTTTGCATTTAAAGCTACTGGTGCTGTGTGCCAGGATTATTTGCAATAAGGTATACCAAACACCGGACATAGATATCGAAACATGTATGAGTTACTGACAAGTGATTGGCTAACTGTTACGTATTCCCTAAAATATTGATTTGTGGAATCTGCTGTGAATTAGGATTAATGTTTAATTTGCAACTACAATTCCAATATTAAATAATTACAATTAAAAGTTGTTTTTCATAAAGGTATAGTGCATAATTATACATTCAGCCTGACTAATATTTAATCAGTTTTCTGTTTCCCAATTAGCTCTTCTTAAATATAAATTAAAAAAATAATAATAATTCGACAAAGGTTTCCTTGTCCAGATAAAATTAAAATTTAGTTATTCAAAGTTCAAAGCGACAATTATCTGATTTACAAGGAATATATTCCATTAATTTACCATTCGGTATTTCAACTTTTAAATATGCATGCCTTAAAAAGATATGACTAAGTTTCATTTTAAAATTGAAAAGAAAGTTGAAGATAACAATCATTGACTGATCTGAAACTACTAAAGCAACACCCATCTGTAAAAAGGTTATTACACATGGACGCAGGAAACATATAAGAGAGGATAATGAGTCTAGCAGGCCCTAATTTTAAATACAATCCTCCATTATTGAAAAGTAACATTTAAGGAAAATCCGTCAATTTTTCCAGGAAAACAAAGCGCACAGAAGAACGTCACAATGATAGTTCATATTCTCTAGCTAGGGCCTTAAAATGACCAGAGATTTTTTTTTCAACCAGACATTTTATTTTTTACTTTTTAAAACTTTTATTCAATATTTTTCCTTTCTATCATTTGAGACTTCAAAATTATTTTTATTGTTAGATTTTCCGCACAGGCTTTCAAGCTCTCATTATAAAAAAGAAAATCGTTTTAAGTATTTTTTTTTTGTTTCTGCTTTTGTGGATTGAAAAAAAAAACATAAATATATTTTAATGCTGTAACTGAATTGATGTAGATTTCAACTTTGAACGTTCACAAGACATTAAAAACATAAGCTTAGGGTACAAAAATGTTAAAGTAGGGCTTTCCATAAATTGTACTGATTTATATACTGATTGAAAAATTAATATTCCGTAGCTTGCATTTATTTATAATTAATTCTATAATACGAAAGCCATGAACCCAAAAATATCATTAAGACAGTTTAGGTGAAGAGATATTTCTTAGAAAAAATTAGCAGGTATGCATTTTTTTTTAAAGATGAAAGATATTGAGATAACGAACCTTATTCATAATCAAAAGTCCTTAAAGCAATTTAAAAAAAAAAAGCAAGAGCAGAGGAAACACGGGCCTCAAGAAACATCAGAGGTGGTATCGAACGATCACACCCGCAGTGTATTCTTGTCATGATTGGAAAATACCGGAAAATCCGTCGTCAATTCAGTTTATAAATGTTGGACTAACAATTTGTATGAAAAACTTCCGCATTTGATTCAGTTATCAATTATATTTGATTACAAGGTCATTGTATCGACCATAGAACTTACGAAATGATGATCTTAAACATAACTGCTAATATTCCTGTTTCATCAACTTGTTTGTCAATAATTTACCTAGTTTTAGAAATTGTTCTTACGTAGAACCTACCTTTGTGGATCGAATCAACTGGGATATATGAGCTCTGTATGCAATGATTAAAGTAAATTGCTGTTTAAGTAAGGGAATTTGACGGTAGAAAAGTTAGTCATTACGTTTATCGAGGAGCTTGGTTGTTAAATTAAAAAGGTTTTTTTTTAAAGTAAAAGATCCAAATATGAAACAGATGTGTTAGACGGTGTAGTATCTTTCATTCATGCTCACATGGATACATTTAATGTCGGGTAGAAGGCAACAGCAAATGTTTTCTTCTTTTCACACATAAGAATTTGAATAAATTCTGCCTTATATAGAAAAATGGGTCTGCTAATAACAGTGTGCAATTGATACGTCTCCGCTGAATGGTGACTGAAAGGTACCTAAAATGTGACTGAAATGCAACTGATAGGTCACTAAAATGTATGTGCCATTCAGTGGCTGAATGGCAACTGAAAAGTCTCTGAAAGCCTTCTTTCAGTTTAAACTGAAAGGTCTTGTATCTTCCTGTGTAGTTTCCTTAGCACTGTAATGTTCTGAAGAGATATTGTTCATAAAACATGACGTTTTTCTGGCACAGAAAAGAAAACAAAGCATGAGGTCAGTTCCCTAATGCAAAATTTACTGTGTTGATGTAATACCATAAAAAAAACTAGGACTAGTGAAATTAAAATCCAAAACCACTACACAAATAGGGTATCCTCAGTTTATATTTCTTTAGCAAATAAAATAAAATTAAAATATAATGTTATCCAAATCCGAGGTCTAAAAGACAATTTTGTTGAAATGCTGATCGAGAGTTTTGATTTCAGTATTTAAAAAAAATCACAATGAATTTTGAAAATAAACTATGAAACGGCTACAAAAAATTTCATACTTACCTCTTTAGAAATATACTAGGCATCACTTGATGTCCGTAACCTATAGACAAACTTCAGTTGCATAGTAATTAACATGAATTTAATTAAAAGTCGTCCTTAATGTCCGGTTTATATCCTCGAAATAGCACATACGAGAGTGCATTTATGGTTCCGGTTAGCAGACCTAAGTTACTGACATTTTTATGACATCAAGCAAACTTCTAATTATTTCATAAAACATCATTTAATTTTAATGGATTGATTATTCAATCAAAAATTGATTTTAAATACCTTGAGATAAAAGATACTACAAAGTCTGGCTCATCTGATTCATACTTGGATATTTTACTTGAAAAAGACCTTAAGGATAATCTAACAACCAAGTTATATAGTAATCGTGATGACTAACTTTTCTATCGACAATGTTCCTTACTTATGCAGCATATACCTTCATCAATTACAAATAGAGTCTGTATATATCTGTTTATTTGATATGCAAGAGCATCCTCTATGTATGAATAATTTCTAAAAACGAGGTAAATTGTTGATAAACAAGTTTATGAAACAGGAATTTCATCTGGTTCGTTTAAAGTCATCATTTTGTAAGTTCTGTCGATACAATGACCTTGTCAGCAAATACAATTCAAGATTGAGTCAACTGCTGACTGATTTTTTTCTTACTTATTGTTAGTCCATTATTTATACACTGAATTGACGACAGACTTTTCTGGTATTTCCCAATCATGACAAGGAGCACATGGTGGATGTGACGATCGGGAGGGGATACTCACTCTTCCATGACACCTGATCCTACCTCTGATGTTTTGGAGGTCCGTGTTTGCTCTATTTTGTGTTTTGATTTCTCTTGTGGATTTTTGATCTTAAACGTTGTTCGTTATTTCACATGTTTCACAATATATATTTTCATCAGATTGGCAAATGAGGCAACATTTACTGACACATCAGCTCAATGAGAATTGCATTGTGGGTTACTCAATGTACATCAGGAACTTTGCGCTGAAAAAAATAAACAAATCTAATGGTAATCGGAAAGGCACAAAGAACATTCTAACTTTTTATTTTGTAAAGGAAGTTGGCAATTCATATATTTTATTCTATTATTTAATGCTTATGATTGCAAATAAACTTTAAATTCTATGTTAGTCGACGGTGTTCTGCAAGTCGGTTGCTTCACTACTCCTTTTTGAAATATTTATTTTACAATTGTCAGTTCCCTGAACAATAACACGTGTGACCACGGGTATTGAAATAGCTGATAAAATCTCAGTGTTTAAACCATTTTAATGCTTTAGAGATGCAGCTCATTTTTCTTATCCTTGAAGGACTGGTGTTCTCAAGTTGACACATGGTACATAATTACATATTATACATATTTTGTAGTGAACTATATATTGCAAACGCCTGTTACATCTTTCACACTTTATAATATTTGTATATTTTTCAGTCCATTTGATATTGAATATAAAGGGACATGAACCATGTGTTCGACCTAAAATGTAAACATCAGTAGGCATAAACGTTGCTATTTACTAGTATTCAACGATTGGCCTGTTGTTCATGTTAAGATCCACTTTTCCCAAATAATACGCAGGTATCTTTAGGTTACAACCAAATATTCTACTTGCCTATATATGTCGTCATAGTAAGCTATATGATGTGAAGTTTAGAGATAACAATTTCTTAAAATTGATATCTAAGATTGATTTGAGGTCGTAAAAATGAATCAAAATATGCAGAGGCAAAACATTAATGGAATTTTGTCGTTTTTGGACCTCTGTAGTTATCACAGGGGTTAAACCAAATCCGTGACGTCATAACTGTTGATCATGCAGTAGCAGAGGGAAAGTGAAACGTAACGAGAAATCATGTAAACAAACACAAGAAATCGGAAGTTAAAAGCATTCAGATTGAATATCATGTGTGCTTCATGTGGGAATAAAGCATATGAAAAAGTTAGGCTAATATACTTGTACACGTTCTTCGTAATATTAAAGCAGGTAGGGTATTTACTTACCGATCAGCCTTTCTTCTGTCTTTCGTAACAAAAAAAGATGCAAAAGTTCAACACTACGCCACATACTTTGAAACTTAATTTATGTTTCTATCTAAAGTTCTTATTCTATTGTTTTTGGAAATTGCTGCTAGAATCGTATGGTTAACGGGAATTGATGCATTTTTTTCGATGTTTTGAACGAAATGTAAAATTTTGTGAAGGTTTCGACCGAAAGTGTTGAATAATTATTTTTCTGATAGGACAGTAGGATTTTAGCAGCACTTTGTATGGTACAGAAATATTTTACATACTTGATATTACAAATTGAAATTAAGTATCCCCGGAGTAATGTTACTTTTTCATTAAGGCATATATTCTAATTACAGACGTCACGTGATGACGACAAGGTGAAGTGCTTCCTGTTGTATAAGTCCCATTGAAGTCTATAAAATGCATAATGATAGCAACAGTTTCATCCGTAACTTTTCTGATTTATTAGTGTTAACCATTATAAAAAAGTCTTAATTCGCCGAATTCTGATCCGTGTGCTGCCTTAACAAACCCGCGTAAGAATAGCAATATACACTGCATGAAAAGTCGCGTTTAATATAATTTAATAAATTCGTTTACTCCAGTTAATTTCTTGTATTGAATTTAATTAATGTATAACGGTAAATTTTACATGAGATATATTGTGATATAACTAAATACAGTTTTCAAAAAAGTATAATCATATTTAATGCAAAATACGTCGAGAATAATATAGTTTAATTGAGATTATTATACGTCCCGTTTAAGAATATCGACATGTAAAAGTAAATATGCTTATACTTAAAGTTTAAGTACATTTTTGGTATTTTGAATATGTCATAAATAATTCTTTATACCTAATGTAAACTTATGTTGAAACATTTTTGAAAAAAAATATTTAGGCACCCTATTTATTTTAATTTATTTATTTCTCATTTTTATTTATTTAACCCTTATGTAGATTTTTCAATACTGTGGAATATAACTTTTTTTTCTCTATCGACTACCACTGTACTACAATTACATCGGGATCGAAGTCGGGCTCGAAAAGCAATTTATTTAAAAACAACACACCGCGCCGAAATTCAATTTTTTGGAGAGTTCCACGCAGCCATGTTGAACTTGATCATGATGTTGTACGGGAGGAAGGGGCGAAAGAGAGTTACTCGAAAAGGAGAAGCATGATAAACTTGGGATGGAATTTATGTTTTAACAGAAGATGAAGACATTTACGACCCTGTTTAGCGGTAGGAACAATGTACAAAATTTTATCATGTGTCCTTGAATGAATAATTGCCTCTGCTACTGATAATGTTACTGTTCCTTAGTCTGGGCTGTACACATAAAATGTCTGGCAGTAAAAACGTTTGGGCAAGCGCTATTTACATTTTGTAATAATTATTTATCACTTTTAACCATCTAACTTAAAGATGGATTTTAACCAGAATTTTCTCGTTTGGAATTGGTTTCAGAATTTTTGTCACTAAAGTGTTCCTCTGTTCAGCATTTACAGAGAGTGTTGTACAATGTAATAAATTATTTATTTATTTCTTAATGCCTACTCAAGAATATATTGAGCACTTATTTTGATTATTTCAATAGTTGCAGTGTGGACTGTGCCTGAGACGATTCCCCATAACGCCGGCTATGTAGACAGCTTGTGAAAATGGTGAGAACCATACCGCTCAAATTTTCTATTATCACAAATAAACAAACAATGTTTTATTAACTTGTATCTTTATGCATAAGAGTATAAAAAATATTGCAACAACTTGAAATGCTCTTTACCAAGTAGACAATACGAGGTTTATATTCTTATTTTCCTTATCCTTAAAATACAATAGCAATGGATTCTGAGCTATGCATAATTTTTTTACGTTAAATACGTAAGCATTCATGAATTATTAAAAATAGCTATCACATTCTATGATGCACAATTATGCATGCATTATTTACAAGAATCCAAATGCTCACAAGAAATGACAAAAGCAGTATGAAGATTAACAGCGGTAAGATTTCTTAAATTTTCTGATAAGATCAATAAAATCACATGAATTGATTTATTTTAGCTCACCTGAGCCATTTTAAGACCCGAGCGAGTTTTCTGTTCTGTGTCTGGTATTAGTCGGTCATCTATAAACTTTTCAAATTTTTACATTCATGAGAATTATTCCTAGTTTGAATAAAAATCCCTGCAGTATACATCTTTTTTTTCAGAAATTGTGCCAGAAAAGTTTGAAGTAGCTATGGGAATGATCAACATTGAACTTGCTGAGGCTCTCGTCCTGAAAGTGACTTGACCAGATATTTCACTACCCAATATGAGGTACGAACTAATCATTTGTTGTACAACTTATTGTGTATGAGATTGCCACCATTTACTGGAAGTTTGCATTTGTTGTCCACTTTAAAAACTTGCTATATTCAGTGTAAGTTGTTAATATATTTTACTTTATGTTAAATCACTTGTTCATTATCCCAATAACTTGCATGTTAAATGCTGTAGATGCTAACCTTTGCATTTAAGTTTACTCTTAAATTCCAGGTGTTCCGAGTATGTACACCCATTTGATATCATGTTTTGTCGTCTCTAAATTTAATATAATACATATCATAATATGTACTAGATCACAAAATTTGAGGATTTTATTATTGTATGAATGTTATCTACTTGCTCTATATCATAAATACATCTGTTTGTATAGTTTTTCTACCATGCCATACCTGCTTTTAAATTTTTCATATTTTTTTTTATCCATAGTATCTTTGTGCTACATTAAATAAAATATCGTGGAGGAACATGAAGAAAAGGGCTGCGCACATCAACATATTCAAGGTCAAGCAGGTAAATATATTGGTAAATTGCTAAAAAAAAAAGATGGCAAAAAGTCGCCAATCCCCAATTTACATGTACTTCCACAAATTCTGCAGCTTGCTGCTGTGAAACTATATATATGTGTGTCTTAATATGATAAATGCTGTAAATGCTATTCTTTGCATTTTCGTAAACTTTGTAAAGCTTCAAATTTCATGAGCTCGGACTACGGTACCATTATGTATGTTTCATATCATATTTTGTCGTCTATAAATTTGATCTATACATATAATTATATGTTTTTTTATGCAATTCACTTAACTAGATGACACAGAGAATTTTTTTCATTGTGTAAAATGTTATCCTCTTGCTGTAGTCATGTTAGTCATAAGTAAACCCTGTTTGTATATTTTTTCTCCTTTTTTGTATATTCTTTCTATGGAGAGCCACACCTATTATTAATTTTTCATATTTTGTTTATGACAGCTTTTTACCATATCCATAGTATCTTGCTGCTAAATGAAAGAATAAGTGTGGAGGAGCAGAGAAAAGGGCATCTCAACATGTTCAAGGTCAAGCAGGTAAAATGCTCCAAAAAAAAAAGATGGTGAAAAAATTCATTAGACCCAAATTTACACGCTTCGAAATCTGTAGCTCGCTGGCCTGAAATTATAGATAATTATCTGTCTTTATTACCCAGATTTGAAAAAATGGCATATCTTTTGTAGTCTTCTGTAAATTTTTAATTAAGCAAAATTGAGCTGTGTTTCCTCTAGGTCAAATGATAATTTAAAATCAACTCAGATTTTGTTTTTACTATCTAATATATGCAATTGCATAAATCCGGAAGCACACATATAATATGTATATATAGGCAAATGGGTATTTATTTTTATGTTTATTGTAGAAATTAGGAGCTAGGTGTGCTTCTCCAGAGCTGAAAACTTCTTGGCATGAAGAGAAGAAGAAGCAAGAAAAAGCAGTTTCAAATATTGGTTACATCTTCATAGTACAAAAAATGATTCTAAAGATAATACTATCTATGAAATTAGAAAGCTGAAGTTGCGTTCTGATAAATGTGAGAATGTCTTCAAAGAACAGGACACCAAAAGTGCCATTCTCAAATCAAAGCACTCTAAAAGACAGAGCATAAGAAGAACTAGGACAAATAAAGAATCTAAAAGAGTCAAACCTATGGATGTATTAATTGAACAGAGATGGGCTATTAGAGATGAAATATCTGAGTTGCTACTGTTTTGCACAAATTCAATGTTAGATAAGAAAAATATACCTAGTGTTGTATTTTTGACAGTGAAAGTTTTTTCTTATGCTTGATTACAGATTAAAACTGTTATGTATTTTATTGTTAAAACATTTATTGGTCTGCAATCACATACATTTTAATCTTGATTTATATCTCACATATATGTACAAGTCTAACTTAAATAATAAGTGCATGGACATTATTGTGGAAAAAATAAGACAATCATGATCAAGGGTAGTCTGAAAGAGTTTGCTGGCAGTAAGTTGCAAATCTTGATACCCAAGTAAGAGAAAGGTGGTGTCTCTGACCGATCCTTTTGCTTTTGCTTGTGGGCGAGTGAGGCTTCTCTGTCAGTGGCTTAGTGAGTCATAGATGTAAAAAATAGAATAGGCAAATGAGGTAGAGACATTTCTGAGTAAAAAAGGGGTAAATTGTGATTTTAATAAATATTACAATTGATATTGCAAGAGTGAAATATTAATTTGTTTCCTTCCATTTGAAGTAAGAGAGTTTATGAATTATGAGTTATGGAATTGTAATTAAGGCTTAAAAAATTGTTAAATATACTTTTACATATGTTTATACAGCACTTTTATATGTGCATGTTTCAGAGCTCATTTTTGATATTTTAAAGCAAAGTTGAAAATATCACTATCGAAATATTTTGCATTCCAATGTAACGTTGATTTAATGATGATATGTTATATTACAATCATCAAGCAATAAACGTAGCAGTTGGAACAGAAATGAGCTACATGTATTGTAAACAAATTTAAGCTGCTATTGTTTTGTGTAATTGTGATACTTTTTCCTTAATTTGAATTGACATAACCAAATGATATAAAGGATTTTTTTGGGTCTTGTATTTTTCACAGTCAACATTAAGTATTTTTCAAGTTGAACTTGGCTAATTAGTGCATGGACATCTATTGTTGAAATACTTGGGAAACAATATTAGGGTGGTCTAAAAGAGCTATGCTGGCAGTAAGTTGCAGATCTTGATACCCAAGTAAGAGAAAGGTGGTGTCTCTGACCGATCCTTTTGCTGTTGCTTGTGGGCGAGTGAGGCTTCTCTGTTAGTGGCTTAGTGTGTCTTATTAAAATGTACATGTAAAAAGAATGGACAACTTTTATTGGCAACTTTTATTCTTTTTATGCAAAGTATGATATAATTTATTGTGGGAAATTGAAAAGCCATTTACAACCCATGCAGAAGTTTTAATAGGGGCAGTTTCAGTCAGATTTTGCAGTCTTTTGGACTCCAGAATGACTACATTTTTTACCTGTTGTGTTTTGATTTATTGCGGATTTGAATTTTACATACAATACTATTCTTATATTATTTATAATTACTTCAGTATATTACTTACTACTAGTATGTAGAAATTTACTCCATTATAATTGAGCTACAATCATGATTGTAAATTTTTTAATTCTGACTTTTAGGCTTAAATTTGAAATATTTTGTACTTTGTTAGAACTCATTGTTTGTACACTATTGAAATAAAATTGAATGAGAAATGGATTTGTGTAAGATTGTAAAATACTTGCCAAAAAACCCACAATTGTAAACCATACAAATTATTGATGGAATAAATGTAAAATAAAAATATTATGCAATAATATAATAATGTTGAATTTCATCAAATACAACCTTAAATCTTAATTATATGGGAAGGTATAATCCGTACATTTTCATCACATATACAAGAGATTTAATATTAGTTTATGAAAGAATAAAATTTGCACGTATTAGTAAGTTTACAATTCTCCGTATATAACTTTATTTTTGGAAGTATTATAAAGTAAAGTGTGAATTTAACAAAAAATAATGAGGTAAAGATCTACGTTAAATTTTATTAAACGAACAAATTTAATGTGACCGTAAAACTTAATTTTATGGCCATGTTTAATAATAATTATACGTTTTGTATATTAGAGGAATAATAATTGTTTACGGCAGACTAAAATCCGAACGTATTAGTAAGTTTACAATTTTCCAAACTTTATTAAATTTGTTCTTTTAATTTTTCATTAAACGCTGTAGAGAAACAATGGATGGTATGAATGTCTAAAAAAGAAACAATTTTTAATCTTCGTAATTGGAATTATAAAAATTAAACTTATTTTTTCCAACTTTACATTAAAATTCTCAGTTTGTGAGTGAAAGGGCAGTGCATATATCTTAAGGCTACAACCAAATATTCCATAACTACTGATCAGTATTTAGCGGAGTGAAAGTGAAACAACAAAAAATCATGTAAACAAACATGTATCGGAGTTTAAAAGCATTTATCACGAATGTCTGATTCATTCAGGTAAAATTACCGTGGAATAAAAAAGGATAGGAAAAATATACGTATATGTGTCTCTTTTCAACAACTTAATAATATTTCAATGCAAAGAATTAAATGATGATATACGTGATTTGAACCCCTCTTTAATAAAATAACATGAATACACCTACCTAAGTTTCCCGTGGCAGGTCCTGCAAGAAAGAGTTTATATTTCGCTGTTTCGTCAGAGATAGAGAATCTGTCGTACATTTCATACAGCGTTGCGCCATTATGAAGAGTGATAGACACATAAAGGGTCGAGTTGTTTTCTTTTGTTAACTGATGTATTAAGTCATTTCCTGTATTAAGATGTATTTTAAATCAACTGAAAATCCTCAAAATACAATTAATTCTATCAAAGATATAAATATATCGTGATAAAAAATCAAATCATTTTCCATACGTATGTAGATGTTGGTGCTAAATTCAATCTTATTAAGACTTTGCCTCTGATAGATTTTCCTCTTTTTTTCTATTCATTTTTAAGTAATCAATTCATGATATGTGAATATCGTAGAACACATATTACCTAATCTTAAATTCAGATCTTTATTAAGCTCTAATTTTTTACTTATCAGTTCCTATTTTGAATCCATTTTCACTTACCAACCCAGACATTCTGTTCCGGGGAACCAAAACCATTTTTGTATTCCGTCCAGGTCCTGTTAAATCTAACGGATCCGTCTATGCGTTTCTGAATGGCCTTTGGAAATTAACATGAATAACAATTCAATTTATTGCTTCGAACAATCATAAAAACTATATGTTATGATAGAAACTCAAAATATTCAAATTTATATCATACCTAATGTGTATCACTCAATATTACTGTTTATTTTAAGCAATTGTGTGAATCGTGATCGCGGACTTATCAGATCACCACACTGTGGTTTTCTGAATCCATATCACCACTCTGAAACTGATGACGTAATACGCATAGGCATGACGCCATTTTTCTTGCGCATCAAAAAGTCCCTACTAATTATCCTTTTTAATTGATAATTATCACACTATTGATCAATAAACTTACATTTTGTCATATTTAACTATTGATAAGGGAGTAATAAATTTGTAATTATAGCAATAACTTGATCCGAAGAGCCGCCTCGAGTCTCGTTTGATCTGATGATCTGCGCCTGCCAACTCGAAGTGATACGACTCTTTGGATCAAGCTCTTGTTTTCATAATATATATTCATTTTTATCTTTAATCCTTAAGACGTCAAAAACAATTCGAGTTATATTATTCATTTAAATTTTTGAAGAACCTACCGTCCACCCTCCGTCCATAGTTGTCATGTCGCAGTAAACACGGACAGGACTGGTCATTATGCCATAGGGGTAGATTTCATACACCCCTGAATTAATGTATCCATCTGATTGAAGATCCTTACAGTCTACGGGAATAACTAAAGCAAAAAAAAAAAAAAAAAAAATACAATCTTTCATGATAACTAAAAAGAATCGGGGATCATATAATGTATTTACAAGTAGTTAGAGTATACATATAATGCATGCATTATATATAAAGGTTTATTTTTCGAAACTAGATTGTTAACTACATGCACAATATAAATTGTGTTAACTGTTCCAAATCAAATCATTTTAGTTTTTTAATTGCTACAAATCTCTTATCTATTACATGGTTAAGAGTATTTTTAAAAGTCAATACAATTTTTCCAATACTCTGTTTATAATACAAACATAATTTTATATCTTTACATTTGTAGATCAAAGATAAACCATTTTGGACTATGAAAGAGATGATGTAATATGTAGTATAAAACTATTGTGAAACTGAATATTTCTTTTTTTTTTAATTATTATTTTGTCAATTACAAGCTATAAATATACTATGGTAAAAAATGAATACATTGCCATTAAGCTAAATGAATATTATTACTGGAAACTTTATCTTACGTTTTTCATAAGTATATTTTATGAAATACTGAAAAAAGAATAGAAAAATAGTGGAATAACAAAATATATGTCCATTAATCCCATAACAATCAATAATTCAAAATAAGAATAATCAGAAAAAAAATCTGCAAAGAGACAAAAATATTACTTAGAATTAATAATGTTGAAAATACAATTCTTTATGCCACAATAAACATAAGTTTCATAGAAAAATATCATATCTAGCGTATAAATATTCTCAGACCGAAAAGTATTGTGATCAGAGCCCAAGAAGCGTTTGAAATGTTTTGCAGTCTTTTTTAGACAGAGGAAGTCACCAGAGTGATCCAGTGGTTAGAGCGTCTGCTTTAGAGTCACAAAGTAAGGAGCTGATCTTTACGTCGCGGGTTCGATTCCTCCTGTTTGACGTGGAGACGGGTCCTTAGGATGAGACCCTATAAACCGAGGTCCCATGTCTCGGAAGGTGTTGACAGGAAAAAAATCCATCAATGCTCGGTGGCCCCCGATTGCCGAGTAAAGGAATGAATTTGCAGCCCTTCCTCGGAATTTCATGGTGTATTCTTGTTAGTGAAAATTCTTCAAAAAGACCTTAAAAACAAACAACCAAAGCAAGCAAAGACAAAAAAAATAACAATTATACATACAGTTATCAGAGTAGTATCTCCAGCCAGTCTCATCAGACATCCCAGACGTGAATACTTTCTTGTGGGTACGACATTTCTTCATCTGACTGTTAAAACCAAAGAAGATGCACGCTCTTTGACAAATTGCAGCACACTTAGCCAGTGAGTGAGAATTATATTCTCCTAAAAAATCGTAATCTGATTTTTTATCATTAAATTCCAGTTTCGCATTAAAATTCTGAGAAATAATGATAGCTTTGGATAAAGCTATAAAGCTCGCAATTAAAGAGATAATGCGCTGATTGCTCATTTTATTCCTTCTATTTTTTTTTAATTAACTTCTGTGTTCCTGTGATATCTTGCTAAATAATCTGTCAGCCGACAAATATAATATATATCAGAACACTAATCAATGACTGAAAAGGGATTGGTTAAATATAACGTATTCTGTATTTTACGATTGTTTAAGAATTGATTTTATTGAAGTTAACCAAGCTATCGAAAAGTGTGTTGTTTATCACAGACTCCATGCCTCTAATTTAATATCTGATTGCAGAGTTCATGGAAGCTTACTTTTACATATGGTTTTGTCATTTAAATGGAAATTTTTAATGAATTATACGTCTTCAATATACCGTATAGGCAGAATATTTAGCGAGGATTGAAATTTGACGAGGGTGCCAAGATCGCTTGAAATATGTATAGGAAACCCATTTGAAATTATCAGTCGATATGTAATATTTTTCCTATTTCTTTTGATTTTTTGTAAATAAGTTGGATTAATAAATGTTGCTCACTCCATGAATAGTAAATGCAAAGTAAATGTTCTTTTTTTTCGAAAAAAAAGATAAAAATGACGTAAAAATGATTTTCCTTGTAATCAACTGGCTAATGAAGTGAAACGCATGAATGTAATTTATTGTTTCAATCACTGCATAGACTTTTAATTTTTTTTATTCTACGCTAAATTATAAAAGTTTTAGGAAGGGGTTTAAATAGATAGTGACTTGACAAGTTGTACGAAAGTTATTACCACAATGGTGCTTTTGCATTCAATCATTGTATAGACCATATAATTTGCTAAGTAAGCTATAGGTAATATTATTTAATAGCTTAATTATACCTAAATGTTCTAAAGAAAGTTCGAGTATATTTATACTCATGTCCGTCCGTCCGTATGTCTGTCCGTCACACTTTTCTTCTGTTCTTTTGTTACATTTTGTTACATTTAACACAAAATCATCTTTTGGAAGATGGTCGGTTGTGCCATGTAGATGTGCAGTAAGAATTCAGTATTTTTATTTACACATTGGGGCGCAGTTATGATAAGGCTGTCCGAAGGCTTAAGATGCCTTAAAAATATATTTTAATTTGAGCTCGATTTTAATTTCAATATGTAATCATTGTTTGAAATTGCAGTCAACTTGAGATAAAAATTTAATCAGGTATTGTAATAAAGCATGTTTGTGATGTCACATGACTGTGTTGATCATGTGACGGAGATTTATGATATTCCTATATGTTGCACAAAAATCGCTTTCGTAAAATTGCGAAACAAAAATATTATGCAAAGTTTGTTACAAAGATCAATTCATCCTGATCTCTGATACATAAAAAGTGCTGGGGGCAGATTTAATTTTTTCTTTTTAAGAAAATATTTTGCGAGAAATTCAACTTACAAACATAAGAGGGGGTATTTCCACTCTTCATCGCGATTAATACAAAAATGTGCACATCAGACAAATATAAGAAATATGGATATTTTGATTTCAAATGTCCAACTTCATAACAGCACACTGGATCTTAAAATAAATCCTAACCTTTGAATTAAACAAGAAAGCACCAAAATAAATCTTTATGCTATGTACAAATTAACTAAGACACTTTCCCCGTCATGTCAGCTCAAGTATGCAGTAACTTGACGTCATATTCTATCATGACGTCATTAGGTAGTTCAGAGAAGTTACTACAGTCAGAAAAGTTCGATATTTTACGGACTGCCTTATCCTAGCTTTAGGGTCAAATGAGGGTCAATAAATGACGTTTTATTTTTTTTTACATCATCATCATCATCATTTAGAAAAATGGATAATAGTGTCATTAAAGTGTCGAAAATAATGTTATAATTTTGTATAAAGCAAACAATCCTGGTTCCTTATACTCCTTCATTTTACATAGTAGCCTAGTCTTCTTTTGGGAGATGGTTGGTTGTGTCATGCAGATAAGCAGTAAGGATTTTGGAATTTTCATTTACACCTTTGGGTCAAAAGGGGTCGAAAATGCCGAGTTTTTTATATAATCTAATAGTCCCAGGATATCTGAACTCCTCTTTTATTTTACACAGTAGCTTACATTTAATCCTCTTGTTGGAGATTGTTGTTGATGTCATGTAGATTTGCGGAGAGATGGGGGTCGGAAAATGTTTTTTATGCAAAAATTAAAAAGTCAGGATATATTTAGAATGGTCTCTTCACAGGCAATATATATATGTATGAAATCAATGTCGTATTTTTATCCTCAAAATTATCAATTAAAAATTATTGTTATTTTTTTTCTAAATTATGTAAAAAAAAAGAGATAATCATAACAAAGATTTTAGTGCTGAGTTTGTTTAGCGTTTGTAGAATCGCTTGTCGTCTGCGAAGCATTTTCAAATAAATTTATAGAAACGTAAACACTGAGAAGGGAATTCAGTATTCTTTTTTATACTTGATTTGCAAAATCGTTTACCAAATCATTAATTATAATTGTTGATTGATTGTTTAACGTCCCTCTCGAGAATTTTTCACCGTATGCCGATGAAGGGCTTCAAATTTTGACCTTTACTCGGCACTCAGGGCCATTGAGCAGCAAGGGATCTTTATCGTGCCAACGCCTGCCGCTGACACGGGGCTTCGGTTTTTAAGGTCTCATCCGAAGGACCCGCAACTTTCACTTGAAAGTGCCGAGCGCATGGAGAAGGAACAGTTGCTACCAATTTTAACGACTAGGTCGATCAGTCGAGGCCGAGATACGAACTCACGACCTCCCGATCACGGCATTAATTATGAAAAAACGTTATCAGAGCAAAAAACTTCAAAATTGGAAGTTTGTTTAAGTGCATGATCAATATTGCGGGGTATACTAGTATGCGTTAAAATATTCCGTACTTTGCTCGATATAGGTTTATATATTGATGTTAACACTATATGGCAACAAAATAATAAAGAACTTCGTAAAAGAAAATACAAAAGACTGATCATTAATGGACAAAATGATAACGTGATATCCTAAGTTTAAGTTATAATATATGTGTCTTCTCCTTTTATATTTTAACTTTTGGTAAATGTAGATGATTTCTTGTAAAAGGGTTTCATTTGTTCAGAAAATATCAATCATCAATAGATAAGTTTGACTTTATAATTTCAGGTCCTGACTGATTGACAAGAAACATATACCCAGCAGGAAATTCTGCGTTGATTCAACGTTAAATAAACGTTGCACTTCAATGTTAAATCAATGTTGAATTTTGGTTGCATACGTAAGTTGAGGTAACGTTGATACATGAACGTTGTTCCAATCTCAAATATCAACATTGAAAAAAAGTAAAAATTGGTTGAAATTAGGTTGACATTTTTCTGTTGAACAAATGTTGATATTTTGTTGAAATCACGTTGAATTCGTAATTCATTTTGCTTTGTAAACAAATACATTTAAAATTCTAATATTTTTTATTTCAGTTGAAAAATATATAAGTTTTACTCCAGTGTGTGTTATGATTCTGAGAGAATTTATTTTCATTTGTATTTTAAAAACAAACACAACAGGATGTGATGTGAAAAAAGGTATGGGTTTTTTTTTGTTTATTACATACTTAGTAGTAGAATACAGTACACATTATTTTGAGAAGAATATAAGTATAAATAATCATGTACAGACTTTTTACATGCACATGGTCTATTGTCTCATTTGGTTTGGGTTTGTTTCTACATATGCACTTATATTTGTAATTTCAAAATTATCGATTATTTGTTAATTACTTTGTCCTTACGTTCAAAAAGTTAAAAGAAAATTAAGAGAACATGTAACCCTAAATTCGTGTATGATCACTAATACTATTTATCAAGGATTAATTTTCTAGGGTGTGATAATGATTTGTATGAGTCCCGCAAATCCATATCAGCCCTGCAGCGCTGATACGACTATTGTGACGTCAGGCATATCGCATATGCAAAAAATCCTCTATTACTAAGCATGCAATACAGTTATATACAGTTATTTTATAACCAAATGTATATCAACAAAACACATAATACAGCAACCAAGGAATGTGCATTTAACGCAGATTTCTAATATACCTTTCAAAAACTAAGATTTAAATGATGTACATGTACAGATGCGCGAGTATGTTAAGGCAGGACATGGATCAGAATTCGGCGAATTAATACTTTTTTATTACATGTAACACTAATAAATCGGAACAGTCGTGGATAAAACTTTTACTATCATAATGCATTCTATAGACGTCAATGAGACATATACTACCAGAGGCAATACAACACGACGTCACCACGTGACGTCTATAATTAGAAAAAATGCCTTAATGAAAAAGTGAAAAGTTCAACACTACCCTGGGGATAATTAATTTCAATTTGTAGTCATAGTTATGTAAAAACATCTCTGTACCATAAAAAGTGCTGCTAGAATCCTACTGTCCTTTCACAGAAATAATTATTCAAAACTTTCGGAGGAAACCTTCCCAATATTTTTACAATTTGTTCATAACATCGACAAAAATGCATTTATTCCCGTAAACCATACGATTCTAGCAGCACTTTCCAAAATCAATAGAATAAGAACTTTAGATAGAAGCAAAAATTAAGTTTCAAAGTATGCTTACATACATATTCAAATTACTTACAGAGCAGAAGTATATAATGTAGCTTTTATTCTTGTGTATATAGCTTGAAAACCACATTAAATATGAACAGCAAATAGACACGCATTTCTTGTCCATCAGTTTAATGTACATTTTAACTGAAACTGACCAACTAAGCGAGAAGCACTTTTTATCTGATATTCTGAATGGTTTTGGTAAGTGGATCTTAACAAATGCAAACTGGCCTGGGTTAATTGTTACTGGAAAAACTTTTAGATGTTTGTTTGATTTCTTAAATATTTTATTAAAAAGAAAGATTATAGAAATATACTTTATGTACTTTACGTTTTTCCATAATGCACACAACGAAATCACAATCTAATAAAATAAGACTTCTTAGATCCGCTCTGCCTACATTCTGTACAGGAATGAGTCTATGAGCCTAATTTTAAGAAGATATTATTAATTTGGGAAAAAATATGATTAAAAAAAAACAAGGAATTACAGTGAGATGTTGGATAAAGATATCATTACTTATTAAAAGCTTATAAATCTATAAATTTTTTAATGATGTAAAAGAAATGTACTTAAAATATTTTGGAAAAGATTAAAAAAAAAAATCATGTAACCTTTATGAAACATATAATTATAGTTAAGTATTAAATGTGGATGCAATTCTCCATATAAACTCATATTTAAAATTTTATAATGGTACTGATGACATAACTCTTTTGAAAAAAATATTTCATAATGCATGCATTTGGTTTATTATGAATAGTTATATTTTCCAACAATATAAACAGTGTGTATACTGCAAAAATCTTTGATAAAAAGAGTTAAAGACCCCTTTCTAATTTGACCTTAAAAACTAAGGTGCTCATTACCCTGTTATTTCAACGTTCAATTTTCAAAACTTTTCTAAAGTTGTAAATATGTTGCACTTTCGACGTTGTTTCAACGTTGATATCAACCAAAATTCAACCTTGCATTTCTAAACATTGTTTCAACTCTACAATATCATAAAATACTCAACTTTGAAAATATGTTGAATCTTCAACATTGTTTCAACGTTGAAATATCAACAAAATTTCAAAGTTGAAAATATGTTGCAGATCAAAGATTGTTTTAAAGTTGAAATATCGACAAACATTTAACGTTGAAAGTATGTTCCAGCTTCAAAGCTGAAATACCGACGAACATTCAACGTTTAAAATAAGTTGCAACTTCAACGTTGTTTCATGGTTAAAAAAAATGTCGAAGATTCAACGGTGACTTCTCAACGTTGAAACAACGTTTAAATATAGTTGCTCAATGTTGCAGCCTATATTCCACCTCTTTTCAACGTTGAAACAACGTTGCGTGCCTGCTAGGTGACCTTAATTATTTCCAGATTCTAAGTAATTACCGTATTCACCTATACACTTTAACATGATGCTCTAGATAAAAGGACAATGTTATTTTTATTTATTATGTGTTTATTTATTCCTGAACGAAGCAGAATTTCAAAGAATCTCCACCTTGGTTGCTTAAGATAAAAGGACAAGAAGATAAAAATATTACATGCTGTATTACAACTTCAGAATTCAGAGTTTCTTATACATATTCCACATGCACAGGGAATTTAAATGAGTTCAGGGGCAAAGATTTGTTATCTTCACAAAAATTCTAAAAAAAAAACAACAACAAAAAAAAAAACAACCTTTGAAGAAAATTTAGCATAATTCAAGAGTACTTGTTTATAATTCATCAATTATTCCCGAGGAGAATTTACTAGAAACACCTTATCTACTAAAAATCTAAGGAATTGAAAGTAAAATATTACATATTCTCTTTCTACTCAATGGGTTTCTCATACATATTTCAAATGTATCTTAATAGTAGTGTGTTTTCTGCTTTGATTTTCAGACAGAGAATCGTAAGAATCAGTTAAAACTTTTCCTAACCACTCTACATAATCTACAGGGTAAGTTGGAGAAGATGTAGAAGGGGGTCTCCAGCGTAAGATCAACTGGGCTTATAATTTGACGAAATTGGGTGCGCAACCTGTATTTTCCGGAAGGGTCTAAATGCCGTAAGGAAAAGGGTATATTATAATCCCAAACCTGGTGTTTATTCTAATAAAATGATAATATTTGTAAAAAAAAGTCCTATACATTCCCTCAACTAAACCAATTGACTGGGTTATATGGTGTGGTGCCCCGTATGATATACTCATTGTCATTATTTGCTCTTGGCAAAGGATCTAGAATATCTATTTCCATCCTGTTAAGAAAACACTTATTACTGATTTATGAAAGAGGAATGACTTCCAAAATTAGGACCAGTTTTTGTTTTGCTAAAATATGACACTCTCTACACCAAAGTTTTTTTTATCTGAAGACAAGGCCAATATACACTACCCTTAATAGATTTAATGATGCATGTATTTACTTTCCCACCGTTACCAGCAGTTTTATTCTTTGCAAGTTTATAAAATATCTGAGATCTAATGTATCCAGGAGAAATAACCAACAAAGACTCTATAATATGTAAAGAGTTTTACATCAAAGTCATCTAGATTTCATGATATATTAAATGATAAAAACATATTATTTCTGAAGTAATGGTTTTCACCTAAGTAAAGAATTAAGAAGGCGCATTTTTATAAATATGCAAATATCTTCATACATTTTCTCTCCAAAAATATGTTAAATATATGTTTTCAAGTGATACTGTTGATCTGTGATATAATTATATAAACTGTAAAACGTAACTTTACACCTCACAAATATTTAGAGTTATTGTGAAAATTATGGGTTTTTTTTTATTCCTTGGCCTTTGGCAAAGTCTTAAAGGCAGGGAAACATTCCAATAAAAACTTTTAAAAAATAAGTTAGGGAAAAGACTTGCGGAAAAATAAATAATGTTTAAATGCTTGTCAAACAAATAATACCTTGGAATAATGTACACTTATGAATGGTGGCTCAACAAGAAGAGAAGGAAGCATGGGCTTAAAAGACACTTTCTTACAAATCTAAGTGTAATAAAATACCTTTTCTGAAAAAAGTGCGAGAGGGATGGGATAGAAAATTCATACATACTTTGTTCATATTTAAATCATTGGTTACAATATTTTGACATTTTCCTCATATTAAATGGTTTGACAAAATAATCATAATCATTATCCTTGAAATGCGCAGTTAAAAAAAATTAAAATAATTTCAAATTAAAACAAAATATTATTTATTCTGATGCACAGTACAATCAAAATAAAGCAAAACACTTGTTTAATATCAAGACAATTCATTTTTATAAATTATGTCACCTTAATTCAATGTGTGTTACACATAACACCAAGACAGTATTATTTTATATTAAATTTCACGTATAGCAATATCTTATTATTTATAATTTCTTAGTTTACATAGAACACATTTTCCACTTTAACAATACTGTTTGAAGTTTTAAGTGCTAAACATATAATGACCGAGATGTTTACATAAATGTAGAGTTCAATCCATAGAAACCAATCTATTGTAACCAGGATCTCTATAACTTATATATTAGTACAAATGTACACAAAACAAAGATATTGAACCATTCATTTTGATTAAAAAACATCATTATCAACATACTGTTTGGACAAGCCAATATGTTTTCATAAATACAAGTACCTTCCCGGTGAAACAGGAGCGGGCTATAGGATTAATCTTAGTCTCCCGTTTGTCCCTCTGTCTATAGGTCTGAACGACGCGGTTTTCCGCACTTTTTCTAAACTTTTACATATATTGAGTTGAATTTATTTTAATGAAATACAGATCATCTTTGAATTTAATTCATTTCAGTTCATTGTTTAATGATGGAATTGTATCTATTTTCATAACATGGTTGTATGATATATATATAGTAACATGATATTTTTTCTTAATTGGAAACTTATTTGGTAGCTTTATGTGACAAACTAATATAGAATGTTTTATCATCAAAATGATAAACATAATTTAAGGACATGGATTAACGACAGAAATGGGTTTCTTGTATTGGAAATATATCAAAGAAAAAAACGAGATATCTTAATACACTCAGTGCATACTAATTCCAAACGTCATCATGGTATATATGAGGCAAAGAGAAGACGTTGAAAAATGAATTGAATTTTCGTCTTCATGGGGATTTTATAAGGTTTAAGACATACACAACGTCAACCTCAAAAGAGTTAGTTTTGGTATATATTTTCAATACAAAATTACAATTCACGGTAGCTCAGTCGGTATAGCGCTCGCTTCGTGATCGGGAGGTCGTGAGTTCCTATCTCGGCCGCGACTGACCTAGTCGTTAAAATGGGTAGCAACTGTTCCTTCACCATGTGCTCGGCACTTTGAAGTGAAAGTTGCGGGTCCTTCGGATGAGACCTTAAAAACCGCGGCCCCGTGTCAGAGTGAGTGAAAAATTCTCGAGAGGGACGTTAAACAATATTCAATCAATCAATCAATCAATCAATACAAAATTCTATTATTTTTTTTATTTTCGTTTCGAAATTATTATCATTCTACAATTTTTTGCTACATTACGAGTGTATGAGGCATTGTACCTGTGGTGAGGGATTGTTCGAGACACCGTTAAATTATTCTAGCTAAGTGACAACTAGATAAAATTGAATTCAAATTATTTTGCATATCTTTGTAAAGTAAAATAATAATTATTAAAAAAAAAACATTCAAACATTTGTTCATTGATTTGAAAACTTTTCTCAAAATAAATTACTTTTTTTCAAAAGCTGACTGTAATTCATTGTATGAGGAAGATAATATGTAACATTTTCGTTTCCTTTCTTTGATCTTTAAAAGCTAATGTGTTTCCATTAAATCATGCTCTTTTCATGTATAAATAGGTTGTCTTTAAACAAAATATTTAATTAGTTTCCTTGTACCAAGATATTTACGGCTTAAAACGTATCAATGTTAAAGATTGATTCAATAATTACATAGAATTGTTAATTTTTGTACTAATGAATTCTACGCCAAATGTTGAACATCTTTATCATCCCTAACGTTGTTTCCTGTATATAAGGAAACTCATTTCACACCAGGTGATTTAAAGTTTAAAAAATGATAAGTCATCATATACTTAATTTTTTCCCTTTCATTTTAGCAAATTGTGTACTATTGATGATCATATGCAGTAAAAAAAAAATAGATGTAATAAGATGAAAAAACACAAAATAACGAAAAGGGACAGCCATTGATCTCAAAAATACAAAAAAGTGAATAGACATGTAAAATATCTCAAGGCAAAGGTTCATATTCTCAAGTACTAGTCAGTACCTCTATTTTTCTAAGTAGCTATTTTATAGGGAACTTTATTGATAATTCCTACTAATTAGAGTATGATAATGTACAGACCTTCCTCAACAATATTGAAATATAATGTAAGCAAAACATAGGGTTGCTAGTTTCATTCACAGAGCAAGCTTTTGTTTTGAGATTTCTAGTAAAACGAAAAATATTCATAACTTACTGGTCTTATTAATGAAATATTATGTTTGTATAATGAGATGTTTAAAGAAAATAGATGTCAGATTTGTGACTTTAAATATGAAGGTTTTTATAAAACTCTTAAAAATATTAAACATAAAAGGTGGTAACAAAGAGGTTTACAAGGCCAGCTGGAATGAATGGAATCAATTATTTTTTTCATAAAATGTTACAATTTGAGCCTGATTTATGTAAAAGAAATAATATGGTTCATGCGTATGAACATTTAATAAATTTTATTATTATTTTTTTTTGTTTGCTTAATGTAGATGTTATGAAAATGATCCAGTTAACAATCTTATTGCCTACATCATTTTCATATCAGGTAAGAAAAACTATCGAGTATAAATACGACAAAAGGAATTTTTCATAAAACAGTAACTAAAAATATTTGTTGAATTTTATTAATTGATGATCTAGTTTTTAACCTCGCTTACACTCGGCTTTTATCCAGTCCTGAGGGAAACAGAATGTCATAGAAACATAATTAAAGTTCTCTATAATCAAAGGAAATGAAGCTATAATATTTTATATCCTCTTCCTTACTGTTAAAAATTTAGAGTAGATTTCTCATTTATATTTCAAATGCATTGAAGTGGGTACAGAGTCGCAGCAAGTCTTAAAACATTTAAATCCATTTTCATACAAAGGAGATCCCGCTCTCTTTTATTATATATTCTTTTTTATGTAATACTACGTTTGAAAATGTCTCCTCTAATTAAGGATAAAATCATGTGATTGACAACTTAGATGTACACATTAATTATTTTTCTTTCGTCCTTAGAAGTTTAATTAGAAATTTATTAAGTATACCATACATACACTTTTTGCTGTTGTTTTTTCTCCTTTTTTTCTCATCAAAAAGACTTTGATATTGCATTGAATTTCTGGTTTAAAACATTTTTAAGGAACAAGGTTTGTAAACGGCCGCTTATATGATGTAAAAACCAAAACAAAAAGTAAAGATTCTGATTCTTTGTAGGTAAGAACTTTAAATGATGCTCGATTTAAAACAAGGATTAATTTTTTTTTTATATTAAGCTCAAACGGAGGCCTTGGCAACAAGAGGGCGCTTTCCGGATTTTTCTCAATCCCGATAGAATTCGGTAAAATTTGAGATAGATTCCACTTTGGAAAACATCAGATATTTATATTTAAGATGCATCTGATAAAAGTGCATGATATGCGTATATGAATTTGACAGATAGGCAAGCTTATGCTATATGTTTCAATAAACAAAATGTTCGTGAAATATATAGACATTTGCATAAAATTGAGAAAAGTAGGAAATTTACACGTTTTAAGTTTTTTTTCTGTGCCCTCTGTGTCTCGGATGACTAAAAACAATACTAATATTGTATCAAAGTTGACAACAGACTTTTTTCTTGATAAACTCTTGTATTATCATTTTGACGACGTAAAATACGGGACACAAATGCGTTTTAGCCTATCAAATTGTGCTTTTTCAGCTTTTTCAGGGCTGGGGAACTTAATTTCTTTTATTCTTGAAATTCCTGCTTACAGAACATCGCTAAAATATTTCTATTATTTTCCGTCTTAAAAGCAACATCTTATCTGATCCATCTTACCACAATTTTCATTTTCCAGGACGCTTTTAGCACTGAACGCTAAAGAGAAATAAATTAAGGATACCTCTATACTGTTAGCGAGATCTGCCCTTAAAAATAGAAAGAAAAAAAAAACATTTATTCTTAATTAATTAATGAATAGTAAAGTTATTATGCTAAGAATTATATAGAAGCAAAAACAAGTAATCGAATTAATTATTTTCAGAAATGTTCAAAATGTCAGAAAACAACAGTCACCGTATTCATGCATACTCAATTGTCATTTTTCCCTACAGAATTAAGGCATGTACTTTAGGTTAAAATGAATTAAATTGCTTCAGTTTGCACAACTTTATGTGTCGTAATTTTCTCCGAAAGTCTAAAAGAAACCATTTCTGTCAAATCCTCAAATACAATTAAATCAATAAACTTTTGCTGACTCTAAAATATTTCGACTCAATATATCCCAGTGAAATCAAAATATCAAGTACCTTTGAGTCTGACATATCTATTTCCTATTTGGTATATTTTACCAGAAAATAGTAACCTAGTAATAGTAATTTCTTTTACATCAGTGGTAATATAGCCTTAGAACCTCTATGTGATGTGTCTCAATTGATTTGAAACGCAAATGCAAGTTCTAAAGTAAATCTAAGAAAAAGAAGTTAAGCTATAAAAGGACTGATTGATTGATTATATATTGTTTAACGTCCCCCTCGAGAATTTTCACTCATATGAGACCTCACCTTATGCCGGTGAAGGGCTTCAAAATTTTGACCTTTACTCGGCACTCAGCGCCATTGAGCAGTGAGAGATCTTTATCGTGCCAACGCCTGCCGCTGACACGGGGCCTCGGTTTTTCAGGTCTCTTCAGAAAGACCTGCAACTTTCACTTCAAAGTGCCAAGCGCATTTCGAATGAACAGTTGCTGCCCATATTTTTATCAACTTAGGTCTGTCACGGCCGAGATTCAAACTCACGACCTCCCGAGCGAGCGCTCTGCGGACTTTTTTACTATGAACGGTAAAAAAGGTTGAAACAGGGAATATCAACATTCTTCTTAAAAATAAAAGATTCGCAAGTTTTAGAGGCAATAACTCTAATAATTTATCATGAAGTGGAATGTTGACAGGGATTTTTCATTGTAATTGTTGATCATTATTTTCATATTGAACACATTGAATTGACTCTGGGTTTTCCAGTTTTGCCAAGATAATGACAAGAATTACACGGCGGGTGTAAACGCTTGACAGAGGATGTTTTTTTTTCTCCATGGCACCTGATCCCACCTCTGATATTTTAAGAGGTCTGTGTTTCCTCTGCTTCTGATAAATGTATAATTTAAATGTAATTGAATTTAAGTAAGTTCGTTATCTCCATTATCATTAAAACACCGAAGAGAAAATTTTACTCATTGTTAAAGTAAATAATCAGATTCTTATTTTCTCATTTTATCCCTTTGATGAATATTTGTTGTTAGGTTTTATTTGATGGTGAAATCTTTAAAGAATGTGATATGCTGCGAAATTTTAAAGAAAGATCGTTTTTAAGAAAAAGACAGATCCCCCGAAATGTCAGATAACTGGATATGAATCGTTACTTGGCATTATAACCGACCTTTGATTGATTGAAAATCGAATAGAGCCTTCAACTATACATAAAAATTCATGATTCAGGGATGGGGTAATTGAATAAAGTAATTGTAATTGAGTGTAGTTAATTACATTTTTCAAAGTAATTGGAAGTGATTTGTATTTAAGCGAGCCTTCAATTACAAGTAATTGAATGTATTTAAATACATTTTTAAAAAGGTCACGTATTTTCAATTACTTTTCAATAACTTTTTTCTCAAAATGAAAGTTTATATTTACAAAGGTGTCTGATACTGGTACATATTTTTATACTGGTGGGTTTATATTACTTATTCCCATGTTTTATAAATCTCAGTTCTCCCTATTCCCACTTGCAAATAACAATGATTGTTTAGATAGTTAATTAGATTTACCTGTATTTTATTCATTTTGAGATAAAAAATAATGAATGGAATTTTGATAAATATTATATATTTTCATCTAAAATATCTATTCGAGAAAGTAACAAAAAAGATCTTGCCACACACCATATTGGTGTAGCATGGGTTTGTGTTTGTACAATAATTAATTGTCTCATAATTTTTAATTTGTTTATACAGTGTGTCACACTCAGTATAAGGTAAAGGTCGAATTTTGACAAGGTGTGAACCCCCTATCATACCCAAAAACAAAAAAAAAATGAAAGTTTTGAATTCGATCGCTATAGAAAAAATCTTATTTAAGAAAAAAAATCTTCATTTAAATAAAAATAATAAATAAAGCTCGAAGTAATACGCGAGTTTCGAGATTGTAACTTTTCTACGATAGAGGAGCAAAAAGTATCCATTTCAGCATGGGGGTGGGACAGTTTGAGTATGTATACAAACGTGCATAAATAAATGAACGATGTTTATGGCTTTCAAAATTTATTCAATGTTATAGAAAGATAAAAATGTTAAGTAGTGATGCATTTTATGATTTTATCAAGCTCAATTGTGTATATTTACAGATCTACTTTCTATTATAGGGTACTCGAAAACGAAATAAACGTCGTGGTCTTCATAAAAAGTAAAAGATTTCCTTGATTGTACAAACATTCTCTAAAAAGTTAGTCTGTTTTTTGAAGTTATCATAAGGGGAAAATGTGCGTTTAGATTGCCGACATGTAATGATCAGATTCATGTTAACCGTATTTATTAGAGGTATATGTATCTCTTCTCTCGTCTGAAAATTCTCTCATCCACTGAATTATCTTTTTTGTTCCGATTTGTTTGCTTTAAAAAATTATACACCTCTACTTGATTTCGGTTATTCTCTAGTTGAACAGTGCATCCTATCAATAAAATAGTTACGATAAACCAGTATGTCGATGATGCGATATATCCAATATATAAATAATGAAATATCTGTCCCACCTGTTTATTTACGGGGCAACCAAACTTCCCTCCTCGACGAAAGAGTGCACCAAGGGAGATAATCTCGAAACTTGCGTATTGAAATGTATTTAATTTCATTGATCAAAGTAATTGAAAGTAATTAATTACATTTAAAAAAAAATCAATGTAATTGTAATTGCAAGTAATTGACAAAATTATCAATGTATTTGAAAGTAATTTGTTACATTTCAAAGTAATTGACCCAAAGCCTGTCATGATTGCCGGCTTTGAATTTAAGTAAATGTCAGCAAATTAACATCTGTATCACCATGATGTATCTATTCCATGAAAATAAATAATGTGATATTAAAGTTAAAAATGTTCATGTAGATCAGCGAACAAATTGACCATAATTCTATAAGGAAATGTTTAGTACCAAATTAGATTTTGCCAACATTTACAGAAAATATAACAATATAATGTATAAAGTGTGTTGCAACGTAATTTGACACATTCACATTTTCAATGTTATGCTATTTTTTTTCCATATAAAGAAGTGGAAAGAATGAGTGCAATTAGGTACGTCATTTGGAACCTTTTCGGCTACCCATTTTAATATTTACATTACAATATATTGCTAAATTAATCTATGATTATTGTGCAAGCGTATGCTTTTGATATTTATGCCTTGAATTTTTTGTCATACATATTTCTATAATTACAGAAAATGTAATTGAAAAGAACATGAAAAAGCCTTAAATTCCGGAAATGTGAACCGGACCACTTTCGAATCTAAGGTATCCGCAAATAGGCGGACACATTTAAATCGCATACACATGTAATTGTAGAATGTAAACATTAGCACATATGATTTTTTCGCATTGCGAATTGATATGGAGAAGAGAGAGAGATGGTGTTGATTTCATGGTGCACAATTATTAAATGATTCTAATGTTAAGGGATGGGGTAAATGTCTCGCTGTGCAGACCATAATACAGAGGTGACATAAGCCTATACATGTACTTACTAATGACACTGTCAATGCCAGAATTCATTCAAAACACCCCTAATGAAAAGCATAAAGATAAATAAAAGATATATTATCTTCAAACCCTATTAAAAATTGCGCAAAAATCTCCCATAGTTTGATGTTGGAAGAACGATAGATAATGTCACAACAGAGACTTAAACACAATGAAATTTTCAATGAAAGCGTTAGCGTATCGAACAGAAGGTCACTTGAGAAAGGTGATTATAATATCAATCGTTGTTGCTCAGTGACCAATTAATTTAGTAGCTATCTCGACCCTAGTGTGGGGACATTTTTTTGAAAATTAGATGTGAGCCGCAACTTGGCCAACATTGTCCTTTGGATATGTATAAGTTTAAGTTAAAATACATATTCTGTGCAAATTAGAAAAATGGCCAAGTTGCGGCTCGATGTAAACAAAGTCGTTGAAAACTGGTATGCATATGAATAACAATAGAAATGAGACAAAACTGTTATACCCCCGTCTCAAAAGCTAGTGTCGTTCGGCATTATTTAATACTTTCATGTAATATAATATACCAAAACCTGCCCTTAAGACATTGTTTAGTACCTATAAAACATAAGTTTAAGTGCACTCATTCTTTATTGTTTGTATTCATAAAGTGTGTATGAAATTTACTGGTAAGGTGAACATTTTGATGACTGATTTAGTATTTGAAAAAATATCAAGAGTACCGGTAAATGCATGCAACTTAGGACATAATTAAAATCCATTCAACTTTGGTGTTGATTTTAGCACAGTTCAAAGGAATATAATTCATACATAATATACACTCGGAATCAATTTATCTTTTTTTCTCAGTGATTCATGAAACTGAATAGTCGTAAACGAAAAAATCAATTATACTTTAATAATAGATTAATGTCAACTCCTGTGTTTCATTGCATAAATAAATCATTTTCAATCAGATTTGAATGTATGTAAATGTTTGTATATAATTTTATTTTTTCGAAGATAATTCCTATGATCTTTTGCTTGTTTCTGTTTCGCTCAATGCATTTTTTCAATAGCAACAAAGCTGCACGTGTGATATGAAAATATATCCCTTATACGTAACACGCGTGTTTCTTTACTAAGACAATAAACCTGATAAACGAAACTACAATCCCTTGTTTTCAAAGTGTCTTTCAATTTTTCCTTGCATTTAAAGTACTCATTTAAAATCAATTTTAAAAATTCCCAAGAGGAAGACACCATATCAGTATTAGACTCTCTAACAATATTTATTATTTTTTTTTATTGTTTTCACAAAATGCTGCGTCATCTTTTTTATTTTTATAGACAATAAATACACTTTCTTAAAGAAAAAAAATAATGTAGAAATTTAATGTTGCCATGTACGTATATGATAACTGCATCAATTGAAGAGATAGTATTGATTTATTGAATTACATGTGCATCATAGAATGGAACAGTCAGTGTTTGACAACATATTATATGAAAATGCCAAAAATTTGCAAGAAAATAAAAACACATGTCTGAATTCAAGAGAGTGATGTTACTTTTTTTTTCAAAAACATATAAATCTGCTAAACAAATCCTTATATAAGCAAAAGAGAAACTATTTATAGCTTAATATGAAAGCTAATTGATTCACCAGCACCAATATTAAGGACACTAGTACTTATAAATTATCCTCTCTCTCTCTCTCTCTCTCTCTCTCTCTCTCTCTCTCTCTCTCTCTCTCTCTCTCTCTTAATTTAAGGAATTTATCATGGTTTGTCTTCTTAGGCAATGACAAGATTTTATATTAAAAATTCAAAATCTAAACTATTTTTGTACTAAATTGTCGCTAAAATTATAAAGTAAAATGAAAATGTATAAGCAAACAATATTTCAGAAAATTGTCTTATGCTGAAATGTAAGTAGCGGCAATAATATCCTTCACATACAAAACAAATCAATCAATTCTACATCATCAAAATATTGACTTTAAATTAAATATTGAAGATATTAGACTTCATGAAATAGCCAACATATCGTTGGGAAATTTAGTCTACATTTATATTCTCTATCAGATATCCAAAATATTTTCGTTTCCTATCATAATGCATGATTGGAAAATTAAGGTGTTTTTTACATTTCTTTTCGTAATGTATTCTTTCTTTTCAAAAAAAAAAAAAAATAGCTGAGAATTTTATGTAAATCGTCTAAAATTTTAGAATCTTGAAAAAACTGTATTATTTATTTTACAAAAAAGGTCACACCATTAGTCTGCCTGTACGCACTATTGCTTCCCTTTTTTGTAAAAAAAAAAAAAATCAAATGTCATGACGCAAAACGTGAAATTCGAACTAAATTACATAGACTTATCTCTCGTGTCGTAAAAAAAGATCTAATATAGTTTCAACGAAAAAAATACAAGATTTATATTCAAATGAGCTAAAAAATTTAATAAATTTCCCTTCTAATCAACAATACGATGGTTGTCCGGTAAATTCGTGGACAAGTTGTCTAGTGTGAAAAATAATCGTCACAGCAGTACGAAATGTTTTCCAGTCTTTCGTAGTATATGTATTATGAATACACAAAGCAAATGTTAAATAGATATATGCATAAATAAACATATTGTGGGATTTTAGATTAGGTATTTTATCGCCCTACGGCGAACGGATAATAACGTCAAAGTGTCTAAAACAGCGTCACGTTTCATCTTTGCTACAAACTGAAGTTGGATAAGAATGTGACGTATCAAAACCGAACACATGTGAGGTATTAGAATTGACACTTGTGACGTATCTGGACATACGTGACGTATCAGAACTGAACTTCTATCACTGGGCACTTGTAACCTATAAGAATCGGATAGCCTACCAATGACTGTGACGTGCACAACTTCACATCTGTGATGTAACAACTTGGACATCAGTGACATCAAAAATGTGAAGCATGAGATCTGGACATTTGTGACATATCAGTACTGGACATCGGTGACCTATCACGATGTGACGTATCAAAACCGAACACTTGTGACGTATTAGAATTAATTGACACTTGTGGCGTATCTGGACATACGTGACGTATCAGAACTGAACTTCTATGACAATTTGAACTGGACGCTGGACGTAAAACGAATGTAAGCATCTAATTGGAATTCTCAGTGGTCTGCTATTTACATCACAATGACGTAAGTACGCGGGTATGATAAGTAAGTATACAAATCATTTCTCGGGAAATTTAGATTTTTTTAAAAAAATTTAGATTTAAAAATTTACGCTGATAAGAAGTTTGGCGATATCTACCCACGAAATATAAGAAATTTACAGTATTCAAATCCTTGCCCACCCCCAGATATAACAGGACACCATTGGGTTTCTATATATTGACCCGTAAATGCATTGTAAAGGATATTTGTGCTAGTTTACATACATAATAACATAATGAATGGAGAATTCTTATTTTATCACAATATAACCATAAAATTCGTTAAAGGTTCTGAAATCCAAAGCAGGAAAATAATCAGACTTCTTAAAACTGTATTTTCGAGTGAAAGGGATGCACGTTTACTTAAATGGAGGATCATACCCCCCTTTCAAAAGAAGACAATAAGTGGAGGGTCACACTTCAAAAGAAGACAATAAGTGGAGGGTCATACTTTGATTGAATGGATAAATTGCAGATTAAAACATTAAACTTTCGTGATTAAAATTAGCATTGTTCAGACTATTGTAATGCAACATATATACGATGCCGTTTGACGTATCCAATGTCACGTTCGGTCTGACAAGCCCAACCTAATTTAAACATTTATTGACATTCAGTTTATGAAAAAATATGTTGTTTCTTTTATCGTGATATATTTAGTGAATTATTTTTATGTATTGGATATATGTGGGGAAAAAGCCAAAAAAGAAAATATCCCTGGCATCACACACTCTTAAAATTCAGACAACATTTAGGAAACATTTAATACCTGCAATATGTACTAATAAAGACCTTATTATCAAGTGAAAAGAAAACATTTGCATAAAAAAAATGAAATCTTCTTTACATGAAATTATTAGTATTTGTGACAAACCAAAACAAGAATATGACATCATGTGAGATAAACAAGTCAGCTCCTCTCTTTATTCCTCGTCATTAGTTCAACGATTCATTTCTACTTTATCAAATTAAGTAATCGAAATTTTAAAAAATGACGATATTAAAGGTTGCGTTTTAAAAAATTCGTAGATGACAGCTTTCACAATAATCCAAATTGTAAAACAAAATTAACATTCAATAATATTGATACGATGCTCTCTGTTGACCTATTAACAAGAACAGAATATTCCTAAAATTAGGTCCTAAAACAGATAATACTGTTCATATCTAACTACAACAAACTTTATAAAATATTTGCTGCCAATAGTCCATGACTCAAACATCAGACGAATTATACATAACTTATGAAGCATTCCTTCTCTTGGTAACTATATATTGATTTATCTTAGAAAATAAATATATTCTTCATTAAAAAAGGCAATTGTCTATCATAAAATATTTATCATGACAGTTTTTATTTTTATTTACCTAATAATTCTCAGAATTATCAAGATGTTACAGTAAATATTCTTTTGTTGGTGATATGTTGAATTTGTAAAGAATTTTCATTTTGGTTTTTATATTTTATTCTTAAAAAAATCAATATTCTATTTAATGATGGTACTTTTTGAATCAAAATCGTCATTTTTATAATTGATTATAATAAAGTAATCTTTAATGATCCATGCAGAATTGCAGTTCTGAAAAGAAGCCAAATTAAAAAAAATATTGTAATTACAAAGAGAAGATGTTTTTTTACTGCTGTTTTCCTCATCTAAATTCTTTGTCATTAGTTTTCCTTACAGTGTACACCTTGAACTTTCAAGTTGCTGCTCTTTTTTAAAACTTGTTATCAAAAAATCATCGCTCTAAAAAATCAATGATAATAACACGTGTTTCTTAACTACGGACATTTTTTTTTTTCAAAATATATTTTCATGTCTCTTTGTATTTGAAAACATATTTAAAACAATATCTAATATAATTCATTTTCTATCTAGATTTTTTTTTTAATGTTATGTCATTTTTATTTTTGACTGTTTGGACGTTTTCATTAAATGCTTATCTTTATTCTATAGATTATTAATTATGAATATTTACATTTGCAAATGTTTTCCTTTATATAACACTACGGAAAGCAATGTGTATCTATAACTGTATAAATACAGGTACGGGGTCCAGAGGTCATAGATGTGCGTATGGATAAACGTTTGACGTAACTTCTCTGTGACGTCATAAAGGGTCGAAACGCGTTCAGTGGATTACATACATGCCGTTGGGTTTGAAAAATAAAGCATTTCACACGTTAAAAGTCACAATCAGGCAAATATAAAGTATGAATAAGTCACAAATGTAAATAGAAGTAATATGGTATTATTTCAAAACATCTATTGGGCTATAAATACGGGTTGGTACGAGATTAAATTCATCATAAAGCCCTTCGGGCTTTATGGAAATTGATTTATTGACCAATTTTTTTTCCCGTATTTATATCCCGATAGATGTTTAAAAATGATACCTTATTTCTTAAATATACTTTCTTCAAGAAAATCATTCATCATACGTATATGTGATAAATTACTTCTGGTGCAGGGATATACTTGATTAATTGGATTGCTACAAAAAACTTTACATTCCTTGTTGGACAACACGTTTTTATGAAAATTTCAAATACGAGGGTTGTTCTAAAAGTTCGTGGACAACTGTGATATCTTTTTAATTTGACATCATATGTTATTCAAATTTGGTAGAAATATTTTAAATATTTTATTTATAAAGATAATATTTTAAAGAAATTCTCGACGCTATGTTTTGACGTTACATTGCCGTTAAGTGTGCTCCGTGGGCACAAAACATGTTGATTTTAAAATGAAGTAAATTGATTTCTGTTAAATCGAATGGAATAAAACTTTACACATCAACAAAGCTTATTTTAAATTTCTAGTGATCTATATAATGAGTATTGACATCGTCCACGAACTTTTCGAACAACCCTCGTAAAGTGAAAGGAAATAAGTAATTACATTACTTAATTGATGTCTGTCTGTGTCAGAATTTTTCTTTTAAAAATATTTTTTCAGAGACAAGAGCGATAACTCTACCTGATTTATGTCGTCAAGATTTACATTACCATATATGAACATTATACACAGAAAGGCAAACAATAATCTTTCATGTAAATTGTTATTTGGATTTCAGTAAAATATTTAATAAATATATAAAATAGATTATAACCCGAAACAAATCGTACTCACTATTTACAAACAGAGTTATACAGCAACAATGGTCATAAACTACGTAGACCATGTTGAAGGTATATTGCTGTATAAGTAAGAGAAGTTGACGATAAAGTTAAAGTAATCACGTTTATCATATACCTTGGTAGTTAGATTACCATTACCGTCTTTTTCAAGTAAAATATCCAAGTATGAATCAGATGTGTCGGACTCTGTGGTATCACAGAATATATCGTATCGATGTAATAATAAAAATGGCCATTGTTAGTTAACTATACATCGTCCATATATCTAAATGTCGAGTTGAAGTCCACAGCAAGTGCTTTCTTCTTTTCACGCATAATATTATTCACAAATTTTGCATCATAGGCGTGCAATCCAGATGTGTTTTAAGAAAATAATTTTGCAATAGACCAACGGCCAGTAAGTAAATTTACGAGTTCTATTTTCATTGAAAAGGCAGTTGTCAATGATATCAAAACGTCTGGACTTAAATTTATTTAGGGAAATATTTGTGTATAAAATTGAAAGAATTTCAAGCCGTTGATGTGGACAAAATCGTGTAATTTCAAATTGCCTAAAAGTTATTTGGAATTTTTGAGTAGCCACATCTCATTCACACAACTTCTTCAATAAAATGTTGCACATAACTCTTGAATGTTTTCCTTCACTTCTGTTAATATCTGTGAATAACAAAAAACGCTTGGTTGAACGTTTACTGGGACCCACAATGTATCTTTGCTTCTAAGGATTCTTATGAAATTTCAGAATCCAAAATATATATAGGGTAGTTCAAATTTTTTTGTGCCCTGTGGAATATGAAAAATACTCAAAACAGACATATGCTTTTGAAGAATTTTTTTCTTAGAAAGGGAAGTATGGGTAAAAATAGGATTATCATTTGTAGAATGAAATCCAAATACACCGTCCTTGTGAAATTCCTTTGGGTCATCATTATTATTGACTCATTGACCTTGTCAAGTGTGACCTACTTTTGAAAATCTCTAAATTGGTCATAGTTGAACTGTTGCTGTCTTATGTCTTTTTAATTTTTTTAGGGTAAACTCACAGCTAAAAAAAAAATAAAATATTTTGGTAGAAAAATATTTTTTTCTTGACCTTGGTGTTTGGTCTGCAAACGACATTTTTCATCATAGGCTGCAAAACAAAAGCACATTTTTTTTTTTCACAAACACATCTTGAATTTTTATCATGAGCTTCGGTAAACTTTTCATATTTATTTAACAACTTATTCTAAGTTGTAGTCCATAAAATGTTGTGATATATTTACCATAGTCTACACATCGCATTATAGAGAATTACGTGACGTAACACATATATCTATGTTTAATTGTGTTGCTACTTTAGTATTAAATCATTTTTTTGAAAGACTTAAGTAGTCTCATATTGCAAATGTATTTGTCAACATATTGATTTAACGCTGGCTCGCGTAATGAAAGTTTTTTTGCAAAGATAGTTGCAAATATCAAAAATCATCTATCAGAAAAAAAATGAAAGAATGTCAATTTTTTATTTATCAAATATTTTGTCTTGTTTTGCAAACTTGAATTTGTGACGTCATAATAAAATGCAAGTAACCTTTTGACCCTCGTTATGTGTAATGGTGTTTTTGAAATAACCCCTCCCCCCAAAAAAATACAGTATCGATATGTCTACGATGGTGTATCTTATGAATTCAGAAACAGAAAACTTCAAATTGTATTTTGTATTTCAAATGATAATCCGTAGCAATATGATATTGATCCTAAAATGTGGGTTTTTGACTTCAAGCTCATTACAAACCCTTGATAAAAACGTAACACGTATCAGGCATACGAATCTAGCATCTTTGTGTTTATTGCCACACGTAAATTTCAAGCTTTTTAGATATATCTATGGTATAATATTAGATCTGTGGTAAGAAATATTAAGTAAGCTTCATGTCCAATATTTCGCAAATTTTTTCCATCATATAAAAAAAGAATGACATCCATTGGAACGGATTTTGTATACTGAGTAGATTTACGGATAATACATGCCCATCCACTCAAAATGCTGCTTGGATGAAAAAAAGATAGGGAGAGGGTTTTAGAGAATAAAATATTAGACGTATTATACTACAGAAAATAATCACGAAAAATACCTTATAATTCTTTTTATAAATATCTTAAAATCTTTATTACAATGAAACCGTCTTACCCGACATACAAGGGGAGCAAGGGGAGGGAAATGTATTTGTCAGAATGAACAAGGTGTAGAATTGCAACGGGTAAAGATCATGCACATAAGTACGAATGATAAATAAAATTGAATGGTGAAAATCACTACAGAGCATTGTCAATGTGTCGGATCAATACAGGTTGTATTGTAATAGGTTTAATAGCAAAGCAATCCACATCCTTATTATCCTTTTAGAAATCTTCATTTATCATTTTTTGTATATAAAAAAAGAAATATATTAAGAACTTCAAATTTATTACAACACATATAGAGTACATCTTTTACTGAATACATTAATTAGAAAAACAAATGAAATTAATTTATTGCTTTACAGAATAGTTCATCACGCCTTTACTGAAAACATATTTGTTTTCACTCTTGACGTCAAAATTTTATTAAAAGAAGAACCACAAGGTATTGACTAATTTAAAATCGTCTCTTGAATCTTGCAGGGTTTGCCTGGTTGATGGATGATCCTTTGTCTGTTAAAAAAATAATACATTAATGTTTCACAGAAACAATAGCATATTTTCTCAACTAAAAAACCTCTAATAATTATTTGAAATTTTCACGAAAATACAAAAAAAAAGGATTTACCTAGTGACGTTTGATCATCATCGTGGTTCCCCTGACAGACGACCCACTCCTTGCTTTAAGATACCATGGAGAAGCCCACTCTGCTGGGTACCATGGACCATTAAGGAAGGCGTGGTGACAGGCATTAAACCACCAGCCTCCTCTGTATTTAGCAGCACAGTTTCCACTATACCTGTCATTATCCCTGTCCGGGGTACTAAAGTACATCCCAGCTTGATTTTCGTTAGGATAACCCGTGTTCAACATACTGTCTCCTGTAAAATTTAAAAAAAGGAATCACGAAGATAATTTATTTATACATTTTTAATCTAATTGTCGATAATAATACTGAGGTACTTATAAGATAGAGGTGCTGGAAAGAGAGATAATATTTATTTAGTTACGTCCTAAAATCCCAGTTATCTATCATACTGGCTAGTGGAGAATTAGTAAAAATATAGAATAGAGATAATGAATATTATTTATTATTTACATCATATTTATCTTAATACTGAAGTATTAAGGTTGTCTGGTAAAATCGGGGACAAATTGTCTAATTTGAAAGATAACCATTGCTGCATTCTGAAATTTTCACTACTCTATAGGACATATATTATGTACAGACAGAGCAAATTTCAAATATATATATATGCATGAATAAAAAAAATTGTGATATTTTATTTTATTTACTGCATCGACCTACTGCACACGGATAATACCGTCAGTGTCTAAAACAGCGACACATTTCATCTTTGCTAAAAATAAAGTTGGATAAGTGAAAGTTCCACTTACAATATGTAAAATTAGAAATTCCATTTATTTACATATATGATTGTTTATAACCAGTTAAGGAACCAAGTTGGCAAAGACATGCGATCTTCTGAACATTTCTAAGCAAGTTACAAACAGTATTCTCACCATTATTCAACTAACAGAGAATCTCAGATCGACGGTCGACAGTGACAGCTATTTTGATATTACGATGGCAGTCTGTCCATACGTTTTGTACTACCTGGGTACTCGATTTAAAAGTGTTCGCTAAGAAAACTTTCATTTCATTTATATACTAAAGATTTGGTAAAAGTTTTCATATTTTTTTGCTTCTGTATTCAACCTCTTAATATCTACTTTCTCTCTCTGAATTCAAGTCTCTTAAGGTGTCATGTCAACATCCTAGTCTAACTGAACTGCTCTCCGATGCGCCGTAACGTCAACAATAACTGCCATTTTTTGTTCATTGTGTTTACCACTTTTTTCCGTTTCGGATGCTCAGGAAACTGCCAAAAATGAACCAAATGCCTTGAATTATTGAAAGGACGACAAAATTTATTAAGGAATCGAATAAGGATAATTTTCATTCTAACCTTATGTATTGAAATCTTTTATTACGTATTCATACTTGTGCATTCCCTGATATAACCTTTTTATTTTAACCTGTGCAATTCAAGCAAAATAAAATCTTAATTTTTATATACACAAACATTGTGATGCACTTAAATATGATGATTCAACATTTACTGAAAATTTCAGCTTTGTGCACCAAATACTTTTCGAGAAAAACGCTTTGTTCATGATTTTACCAGAAAACCCTCGTACGTCTGAAACACGAAGTTTAACACAGTGCTTCCTGTGAAGAGAGATAATTGAAAAAGAAAACACAAGGCAATAAAACATTTAACTATCTTATAGTATCCTTTCTAGTGTAACAATAAACCCACGGTTTTTTAATCCTTTAAAGTACGATTTTTTTAAGGAGGGGGTGTAAAGGTCATTCGAAATATCAGTAAACATCAATAAATGAGAAATTGATATATATCAGAGATCATGCCTTTAAAATGTATAAATTGCAATACGAAGTAAATCATTCAAAAGAAAAAAGAGATAATATTGTATTTTCACTAAATAAAGTATAATTATGTATTGTAATTCTGAAAGGCATTGTGGTGTTTTAAATTTGGCTTTTTAAATTCTATTTATTTGAATGTGTATTGGATCAAATAATTTCCATTTTATCATCAAGTTTTCCTTAGCTTTTCGACATTTTAGATTAAGGACGCTCTGTACACTTCCTATTCCAGAGTAGATAATTAAAAATGTAGATTATTGAAAAATCAGACTAGATTTTCATTTAAAGGGGAAAAAGAGCATAGTTAATGCAGTACCTATTGGTGTTTTGAATTTTTTTATTTGAATGTTTCGAATCAAATAATTTTCTTTAAACAACTTTTTGTGAAGATGTCAACATTATAGATTACAATTATAATCTGTTAAGTTCTTTATCTGTAGTATTTCAATTTTGACTTATTAAATTACCGGAATTGTTTGTTAAGATCAATTTATTATAACTTTCTTCATATATTATTTGAAATTTTAGTTACTTGACAATAATGAATTCAATGTCTGCGGTATTCGTGAATTTTACCTGCAAATGATTTTCTGAAATATCAAATAAGTGTAATTAGCGTGGTATCAAAAATTTTTTTTAACATAAACTTGATATCAGAAAAAAAGACGTATCTTTTTTTTCAACAACTTTATTACCTGTCAATGCAGAAAAAGTAAAATTTCGATGATAAAAGCAATTTTACCAAAGTTTTAAAAATTAACGTGAATACATTTACCTAATGTTCCCGTGGCAGGTCCTGCAAGAAAGAGCTGATATTTTCCCGCTTCGTCGGAGACAAAGAATCGGTCAAACATTTCATACAGTGTTTCGCCATTCTGGAGAGTTAAGGACACATAAAGGGATGATGAGTTTTCTTTTATTAATTGATGGATAACGTCATTTCCTGTATTAAAATATATTTGAAATTAGCTGAAAAATTCATTGCAATATATTTTTTTCTATTAAAAATATTTGCCTTCAGTAATGAAAAATCAAATTATTTTCCTTAGCGGTGTACAATACAGCAAAACTCATTTAGTATGAAAACGGGTGTCGCAAATTTACAGATATAGCAAAGTCATCTTGACCCCCAAGCTGTATAAATCTAATGAATTTATTATACGGTTATAACGAATTACGCATATAACGAAATAATTTAATAAGTCCTAGTGACTTGGTTATACCTGAGTTGTACTGTAATGCTAAATTTGGGCTCAGAAAAATATACCGCAAAACATTTTTCTTCCTTTTTTAAATTAATTGAAATTTCAATCAAACACAATATTTGAATATCGTAGAACATATACGACTTAGTATGAATTTCAGATCTTTACTGCTCATAAATTTTGTACCTGCCACAAGATTTTTTTCTTCAAATTTTGAAGGAATAAAAAGTTCCCTTTTAAAAGCGAGTTCAACTTACCAACCCAGACATTGTGTTCAGGGGAACCAAAACCAGTTTTATATTCCGTCCAGGTCCTGTCAAAGCTCACGGATCCGTTTAACCGTTTCTGAATTGCCTGTAAAATTATACTTGCGTATTTTTTTATTTGATTTATTGCTTCAAACAATCATACAATATTCACATTACTTTTTATCCTGCAATCAATAAATCATCAAAGACAACGTGAATTATCTTATGCACTTTTAATTTTAAAATAAGATAGATACCGTCCATCCCCCGCCCATTGTCGTCATATCGCAATATACAGTGATTGGTACTGTTAGTGTACTGTAGGGGTATATATCATACACCCCTGTACTGGTTTGTCCGTTCTCGTGAAGATCCTTACAATCTTTGGGCATGGAAGAAAAATCTAAAGCTGAAAAAAAAAAACAATCCAAAGGAATAACTTTAACAAAAATACCAGAATCACATAATGAATAAAAGTAGTGAGAGGATACCTTATACGTGCATTAAGGTTATTTGTCAAAGCTAAAATGTAAAGTACATGTACAATGAAGATTATGTTAAACTGTTCCTCATTATCTAAATTCATTTTCTGTATTTTCAATTGCTGCAGATATCTGATCTATGACATGATTAAAGTAGTCCAATCCTCAGGTTTATAAAATTAACATTTAAGTAATCAAAAATACTCATAAAAGAATATCTGAACCCACAAAGTTTTGTAAATTTATCCACATATTTTCTTAAAAGTTGTATATTAAAGTTAATAATATTATATAGTGAAAAATGTCAATTCTCCATTATTTTTTGCAGAAAACGCAAATTTGAATATCAGCATGGTATTTTTTAATTGCAAATTAATCAACAAATATATTTTTGGTTAGAAAAAAAAAGTATCTAGGCATTTAGAGAAATTGTCATGATTTTAATATTTATTTGATATTTTTTGTCTTCTATTTCTATCATTTATTCTGTAACACATAATGTTAAAGGCTTTTGCTCTCATTGCAAGACACCACAAATCACTTCTTATTTCACATCATGCTAATAATCATCGGTAACTAAGGCTGGATTAGAGAAAATCTCATTTTTCTAACACTTACAGTATTTTTTTCCCTTTCATATGGTAAAATGCAACTTTTATTAGACCTTTTCTAAGACTTCCTAAAACATTGAATCTTTTAAAGAGGAATAAAATGAAAATTGTTGCATAAAAATATTTTCAAGCTTCATTTTGATGCAAATTAAATATCAACTTTTGGAGTTATCCTTCCTGGCTGAGGATCAGATTTGTGAAAAGTACATGTAGACATATATTTAAAATGAAATAAAATTAGTTTTAATACTCTGTTAATTGAAGGAAATGTAAAAGAGATATTATTTCGTGGATCTGATGATAAACCATTTCCACTCTGAAATATATATGTAGGACTCCAAAGTGCGATGGGACTCCAAAGTCCGATGGTCACGCCAAAGTCCGATGGTCTGCGCCAAACCCCGATGGTCTGACACGCCAAAGTCCGACGGTGCGGAAAACAATTGACGTTTATGACGTCATAGTAGCACTCCGCCCAAATCTCAATGCCGCGCCATGCCAAGGTCTTTAGAATTAGTATAAAGAAATGCGAAAACTAACCCTTATCTCTCAGACAGGTGCGAGACTAACGCTCGAAAAGTGTGTATTAGCAATAACCTAAATATCTTGAGTTGAGGCAAGACTAACCCTAATCACTCGACTAGTGTGCGAGGATTAACCCTAATTCACTCAGGTTGTGTGCAATGCAAGGACTAACCCCAATCAATGGAGTGGTGTGCGAGGAAAGACCCTAATATCTCTGGAAGGTGCAAGCAATAAGCAAAATCAACAATAAAAATTGTATTCGAAGACGAATTCAGAAAGGATTGTTTTTGAATGCAGAACAACGACGTCAAGGATTGACGTCGAATTATTGTGACGTCATAAACGTTGATTGTTCATCCGCACCATCGAACTTTGGCGTGTCAGACCATCGCACTTTAGCGTCGCGCGTCTCATAGGAAACGAGCCATCGGACTTCGGCGTGACCATCGGACTTTGGGGCCCGTATAGACAATGAGCCATCGGGGTTTGGCGCAGACCATCGGGGTTTGGCGAGACCATCGGACTTTGGCGTCACCATCGGACTTTGGAGTCTTACATATACATGTATTATTAAATCTAGTAAAAACATGATACAGCATATTTTTTATGTATATGAAATTTCCTAACTCTAAGGTCGATTCAAATACCATTTTTTCAACACAGCATATCGTATCATATTTAGACTGATGTCTTTAACAGATTGTAAGGCTTTTATTTTTACAATGAATTGTCCATGGATTGTTCGATTTCAAGATCAGTACAGGGGGCACACTGTGGATCTGACCGATCGACTGAGGATGCTTATTCCTTCATGGCACAGGATTCACCTTTCAGAACAGCTGTTTTCAAGGTAGCAATCTCGAAGAAATAGGTTAAAGTGATGTTTTCTCGATTGTCTAGTAAATTACAAGCTATAATTTTCTGGTGGTTTACAATGATCATTGTCACCAAGCTTAAATGAATATTATCGTTAAATACTCACAGTGTGAGAATTTTATCTCAAGCTTTCCATTTCAAACTAAGAGATACCTTATACAGGGAAATTTTCGCCCCTTTCGCCCTAGCCTGACCTGGACGTAAAAAAAGGGGGCGAATTCAAAGTAAACTGTATAATATCTTTAACAAACATCTTTTTGGGGCGAATTTAAAACGGGGCAAATTTGTATTTAGATGTGAAAAGACGAAAATAACAGGGAGCGAAAATAACCCTGTATACAGTAATAAGAATTGAGAAAATAGAAAATAGAGAAAATCACAAACTATAATTCAATTTATCTCTAATTCATCATTGATTAAAATTAAAAAAAATGCGAACAAAAAGAGATAAGAATATTATTAGAATCAAATGTGTTGAAATTACAATAGTTTACACTAGATAAAAAGAAATGTCAAAGAAAAAAATCGTGTCTTCTTGAGAGGGACCTTAAAAAGATTAAAGAAGCAAACATAAAGAAAAAAAAATCAAATATACATACCGTCATCCCAGTAGTATCTCCATCCGGCCTCATTAGTCATAACAGACGTTAATAGTTCCTTGTGGATACGGCATTTCTTCAACTGAGTATTAAAACCAAAGAAGACGCACTCCCTTTTACACATCATGGCGCATCTGGCTATTGAACGAGAATCATGCTCTCCTAAAAGTCCATAAATAAGTTTCTTATCATTTAATTCAAGTTTCACGGTATATTCTTTAAGATTATTTGTAGCTTTTGATAAAGCTATGAAGCCGACAATTAAAGAAATAATCAACTGACTGCTCATTTTTTTTTTTACTTTTATGAGAAAAAATCTGCTGCCTTCTTGTGAATCAGTAAAATGATACCAAATGGTCTTTCAACAGCCAATTATATATATAGTACCTTAATCAATGCCTGAAAAGTGATTGGCTAATTGTGATGTATCTTCTATATTTTACTGTTATAAAAGTATCGATTTTATTGAAGTTAATATCAATTTTCACAAAAGTTTTTTTTTTTAGATTGCAGTTTAGAATATAGCAATGACAATTATGTTGTTTTTATCTGAGTGAAAGTATGTTATGTTGTGATATTGTACATTGGTACGATGGTAATTAATAAAACTAATTAAAATTAAACTTATTACATTATAATTTTTGTGTTGGAGTGAAATGACCTAGGTTGTGGAGAGAAACAACCTGGGTTATGGAGGGAAATGACCCAGAAGAGAGATGAATTGGGCAGAAATAACCTAGGTGGAGCAAGTACTGGGGAGAAATGACCCGGATTCGTGTTTTGGTTTTCATTAGCTATCTTTGAAATATGGGAATTCAATATATTTTTTTTTTCTTTATCGCCTCACTCTGAAAAAAACTGAAAATTATAAATATCGAAAAAAAAGTTCCAAGGAACAATTATTTGGCTCTCAGACATTATTTAAAATATATTAATTTATTTCAACGTTGATTCATTAGCTTCTAAATGTGAATGTAACAATTTAGTGTGAGATAATTGGCATAACATTTGTATAATATTTTAAGTAAACATTGTACTAAACAATAGACTAAATTTCCTGACAAGATCATCGCATCAATCACATGCAATTTAAATCAATTACAGCATTAAACCAGTAGAAATTTGCCTTGTCGTCAGTGACTTTATACTCATATATAAAAACTTAAAAAATGAGTACTAATTTTAGTCATAAAAACTTCCTCATTATCCTGAAGACTTTAGTTGAAAATTGATATAAAATCTACAACCTTCAAATTGAAAATAAGTAAATAAATCTGCTTGTATACTTTACATTGTTGGTGTTGATTTATATACTTGCTTCATGATTTAAATATGTATACTCTAGCATTTTACATGTATATCTTTGTTCAGGATTTTAGTGTTTTGAGTCTTGGTAAATTAGGACATATAACTCTTGAAGCTGGACTTCTTTTTTATATCAAGGAGTCTTTAAATTGTGATTTTTATTTCTTAATTTATTTTTAACAGCAATACACTGATAAACTTTCCTGATCTCTTCTTTTTTTCATTTTCCTAATATGCTATGCACATATTTAAATGACAATTTACATTAGTTGTTTTTTAGGATAAAGCTATATTTTCTTATAAAATCCATAGTAAGTGCCGGTGTAGTGAGGTATTTTCAATGTCCTTGCTGTAATAAAATTAAAACAACAGGCCCATGGGGCACATCGCTCACCCGAGCATTGTGGCTAGGAAAAAGTAGAAATTGGTTTACTATTGAAAAGTTTAAATCAAAAAATTTGAACCCGCCCTACCCCCAGGGGGTCATGATTTTAACAAATTTTAACCTACACTACCTAAGGATTCATCCATATAAATATTAGCAATCATGGCTTTGCTGTTCTTGAGAATATTTATAAAGCACTTTCCTATATATTTCTAAATAAAATGTAGTCGGCCATTGTGCCCCTGCGCTACCCCCGGGGGTCATGATTTGAACAAACTTGAATCTACACTACCTGAGGATACTTCAATATTAATATGAGCAATTATGGCTTTTCTGTTTCTGTACTTGAGAAGAAGATTTTTAAAGAATCTTGCTATATTGAATGAGGGCGTGGCCCTTCATTTGAACAAACTTAAACCCCCTTCACCCACGAGTGCTCTGTGGCATGTTTAGTTAAAGTGGGCCAGCGGTTCAAAAATGTTAAAAGTTTACAGTCAGACGGACAATCAGACAAACGGACTGACAGACGGACAGACTGACACCGGACAAAATGTGATCAGAAAAGCTCACTTGAGCCTTCGGCTCAGGTGAACTAAAAAAACAAGTTGTGGGTGTTATGAGATAATCGAGTCAAAAATTTTATTTAAGAATAAGTAGAAAAAAATGTAGTGTACTTTATCTCCCTTTTTTTTGTATCTTTAGGAGACCTTTTTTTCAGGAAATCCTGCTCCCTTCAGAATAAAAATATTCACTTTACGCATAAAAATGCATTTTGTTTCCTCGTTCATAGTTTTTAAATAGATTGAAATGTCAAAATGCTTGATACGATCATTACATAGAACTGTAATTTTTATACACCGATGAATTCAACGTCAAATTATGAACATTTTTACCAACGTAAAATTTATATTTCCTGCACACAAGGAAATTAATTTCACAACAAGTAATTTGAAGTTAAATTATTGATAAAACGTCATAACTTTTGTGGAAAATAGATCTGTCCATATCATTTTGTAAAATTGGTTATTTTGGGGATGATATGCTGGAGAAATTGATAAAATGAAAAAAAAAAATAAGATAACGATAATGGATAGCAATTGATCTCAAAAAAAAAAAAAACACAATACAAATCGGCGAACCTAGACGTATAACATCTTACGGCAAAGGTATATATATATATATATATATATATATATATATATATATATATATATATATATATATATATATATATATATATATATATATATATATATATATATATATTAAAATCAGTATCTTATTTTTTTTTCTTATTCAATGTTTTGAGCAATTGAGTCAAATGCTGAATGACGTTTTTCATACTCATTGTTAGTCCAGTATTTATACACTAAATTTACTACAGATTTTTCGGTTATTTCCAGGGATGGGGTCAATTACTTTAAAAATTAATTAATTAAATTACAATTACTTTAACTTTTCTTTAATTAAATTACAATTAAATTACATTCTTTCTAAGACATGTAATTAATTAAATTACAATTACTTTGCAAAAGTAATTAATTAAATTACAAATTACATTTTAAATTTTTTGATTTTTTTCCAATCCTTGTCAATGAATATACAGAACTACATTCATTTGTATATAAGCTCAGCCTCTGCTCAAACAATACAAGAAATGATATGATGTAGGCATTGTGCACAATTCTTTGTGGTTTGAATTATAACTTTTATTTAAAAGAAGAACTATCCGAGATCACAGTCTGATGCAGTTTCTTCCACGGAATATTAACATGTACACAAATTGCATCCCTGATTGCTTATGATATTTAATTAAAAGGAGGTATCTTTAATAAAGTGTAAAATGAGTCACAACTGTAACCCCTCAAATCAAATATTTCTGAACCTAAACATTTTAATTAAATTGTTATTTATGTTGAACATTTTTACTTCATAGATGACTGTACAGAACATAATTTTCTCAAATACAAAATTTATTTATATAAAAATCTTTTTAGATGTTAAAATAAATTATCAAATTAAAAGTTTTTCTTTTCTTAAGTTAGCAGAGCATTATGATTGAAATAATTATCTCCATTGGATTTGTTTTCTGAATCATGGAATGAATACCTTCTTAGAGGAGTTGACTTGTTTTGATTGCAATTTATGGCTGTGATTTGGAGGGCAATTATTTCTTCACAACATGAGGGAATTAATTTAATTATGACACACACATTCTTTTGCTTTATTATTGATCAAACAAGAAAAATTGAAATATAATAAATGTGTGTTTCATAAGGAATAGACCCACGAAGGCTAGCTTGTACAAAATTTAGATAAACCTATACCAAAAAAAAAATTATATACTTATAAGAAAGACACTAGATAATTATTATCAAATCAATCATTTAGTTGCTTGTAAACATTGTCTTAATTTTTTTTATAATTGGAGGACTGAGGATATGTTTTGCAAATAAAAGACAGTAAAATTGGGAGGTAGTGGTGACAATGTATCATGAATGTGCACAGTATAAAGTTATTGAATGTAATTGAAAAAGTAATTGAAATTACATGGTATTTTTTCAGTGTAATTAATTAAATTACAATTACAAGTAATTGAAAAAATGTTCAATTACAAATTACGTCCAATTACTTTAAAAAATGTAATCAATTACGGTCAATTACAATTACTTTTTTCAATTACCCCATCCCTGGTTATTTCCCGATCATGACAAGGAGCTCACGAAGGATATGAAAGGTCGGCAAGGGATGCTCACTTCGCCATGACACCTGATTCCATATCTGATGTTTCCGGTTCGGAGGTCCAGGTTCGCTTAGCTCTGTCCCCCCTGGAGGTTCCAAAATGGCGCTTGAAGTGGGAAGCCGTGTTTTGTAGGGTGCGGAGTTTTCGGCCGGGAATGAGTGTTTAAAATAGAGGTGGGTCCCTGAAAAGTTTTGAAGGCTTCCTTTGTGACTGCTGGACTATTGCAAACGTAATAATTTACTTTGCATGCTTGTGCAGACGTGTTTTCCAGTTTTTGAATTGTGTAGAGCTGTCGTGAATAGTGAGTTGAGTTACTATAAATAGACAATGTCGACTAGTCAGGCAGGTGTCCTTACACGAAACATGAGCACAGGAGGCGAAAAATCAAATAAATCTAGCTCAAAGCAGAGTCCATTATTGAAAACACCAACAAAATGAGGTGAGGGTGAGTGGACACAGATTCAAGTTCAATTAAAAGAAATAAAAAGTGACTTAAATAAAACATTGAAAGCTGACGATGTGAAGGAGCTCATAAAAATGTAGTCGAGGAAATGCTTCAAAAACATCAGGATAAGATTGAAAAAAAGGTCAATGACAAAATTGAGTGTTTAAAACAAGGAAATCGACAGTTGAAAGAGAGTATTGAAAAGCTTGAAGCAGATAAAAGGGCAATTAAACGTGAACTAGACGAGAGCAATGAAGCGTTAAATGATTTACACAATCGATTTGAGGTGAATGAAAACATGGCTAAAGCTGCTTTCGCTAAGGCTAACCAAAACCAGCAATATTCACGGAAATATAATATTAAAGTCCATGGTCTCCCCGAGACCGAAGGAGAAAATCCCCTGGAAATTGTTAATAATGCACTAGCAGAAGTAGGGGTGGAAATTCAAGGCAATGATGTTGTGGCCATTCACCGAATCCCCGGAAAGCCGGACGAACACAAACCCATTATTGTAAAATTTCTAAACATTGACTCAAAAATCCGTGTCATGAGAAAGAGATCAGACATAAAAGACTTAAGAAAGGGCTGGAAGGTGACTGATGATGTAACAAAGGCGAACGTTGATCTTATAATCGAACTGACCAAGGATCCCCGGATAAAAGCAGCCTGGTATTTTAATGGCTCGATCTACGGACAATATGGAACCAAACGCGTAAAATTTGACATTTTTGACAATATTGAACGCAAACTGCAGAACAAGTAATTTGTCTTTTCGGAAAGTTTTTGGTCCAATCGTTATCTACTTGACATTTACAAAGATGATGTGTACTTCCGGTGTTGAGAAGGTAAACACAACTTGTTGAACTCTATCTCGTGCCGTTCAAGGGTCACAAGGAACTTAACTTTTTTTTCCTCTCTTTTTTGTTTATTTTTATCCTAGTTATGTTGTGTGAAAGTTTGTCAATGTGTGTGTGTGTGTGTGTGTGTGTGTGTGTGTGTGTGTGTGTGTGTGTGTGTGTGTGTGTGTGTGTGTGTGTGTGTGTGTGTGTGTGTGTGTGTGTGTGTGTGTGTGAGGGTGTGTGTGTGTGTGTGTGTGTGTGTGTGCACGTACTTACCTGTGTCAATCTACCTACGGAAGGGGTGTGTTCAAAACTTATTGCAACAATACAGAGCTGGAACAATCTTTTTTCTTTCCTAAACCAGTATGAGTTTCAGTGTGCTTTCTTTTAATTGTAGGGGGATTGATTGGTGGTATAGAAAAAAGAAGGGATGTATTAAATTATATTAAGCAAAAGAATTTCTCGGTATGTTTACTTCAAGATACTCATTTAACTAAAGATGATTATCAACAAGTGAGGTCTTTTTGGGGCTTTGATGTATATTTTTCACCAGGAAAATCAAATGCAAGGGGCACTGCAATACTATTTAATAACAATTTTGAATATAATATTCTCAAGCAAAATAATGATGATGATGGGAATCTTCTTATACTTGAAATGAATGTTTTTAATAAGTATCATTTTATGTTAATTAATTTGTATGGTCCAAATAAGGACAGCCCATCTTTTTATGAGTCTTTGTTTGATATAATATCATAATTTAATGGTGAATTTGTTATTATGGCAGGGGACTTTAATCTGATACAAGACAAAAATTTAGACTGCTATAACTATAACAATGTAAATAGCCCAGAAGCTAGAAAAGTTGTATTGAATTTAAAGGAAACACTTGGCCTGGTTGATCCTTGGAGAATTAAGTATAATAATCGGAAGAGGTATAACATGGTTTAAAAATAAACCAACTAAAAAAGCTAGACTAGATTATTTTTTGGTGTCAAATGAATTAATGGCACTTATCAATAAAGTTGACATAAGCCCGGGCTATAGATCAGACCATTCAATGATTGAACTTAGCATTACATTTAGTAAATTTGAAAGAGGAAAAGGGTTCTGGAAATTTAATAACTCATTGCTTAATGATCATGTCTAAGTTGATAAAGTCAAAGAAACAATAAATACGGTTAAACAGAAATATGCTTGACTATAGATGATCAACTATTTTTTGAACAACTATTATTAGAAATAAGGGGGGTAACAATTGCATTATCATCTAGAAAAAAGAAGCTTACAGAAAATAAAAGAAAATCTCTCGAGGAAGAAATAATTAAATAAGAAAGTGATCTTAATGATAATAGTGATTCTTCAGACACTTTTGAAAAATTAAAACAAGCACAAACCAAGCTCGAAGAAATTAGAAAAGAATATATTAAAGGATTATTTGCTAGAACCAAGCTTAAATGGATAGAATATGGAGAGAAACCTACTAAATATTTTCTTAGTCTAGAGAAAAGAAATTATATAAATAAAACTGTAAATATGCTTGTCACAGATAATGGTATTGTCACTGGACAGTCAGATATCCTATCCGAAATTGAAAGATTTTATAAGGCATTATACTCTTGTGTGGACAATAAGTTACATGATGTGGAATTGGAAAGCATTATTAATACTGAACATATTAATGTATTGGATAAAAACACCGCTACAGAACTTGAAGGTTTGATATCGAAAGAGGAAGCCCTTACAGCACTTAAAAATATGAAAAACAATAAAAGTCCTGGAAGTGATGGGTTTACTGTTGAATTCTTCAATTTTTTTGGAAAGACTTGGGAACTTTTTTAATCAGATCTCTTAATTATGGATTTTTAACAGGGGAATTATCTTTGACCCAGAAACAGGGTATTATTTCTATTCTCCCTAAGGGGGATAAGCCAAGAGAGTACCTTAAAAATTGGCGGCCTATTTCGTTACTAAATGTATCATATAAACTTGCTTCTTCATGTATTGCTAATAGAATTAAAAAGGTCTTGGACTTCTTAATTCATGACAATCAAAAGGGCTTTCTTCAGTGCAGATTTATAGGAGAAAATACTCGTGTTATTTCTGATACAATCCATAATACTCTTGAAAAACAGATCCCAGGTATCTTATTACTTATTGATTTCGAAAAGGCATTTGATTCAATTTCATGGCGATTTATGTATAGGACCCTAAAATTGTTTAATTTTGGCCCAGAAATAATAAAATGGGTATCAGTTTTATATAACAAAGCTAGACTGTGCGTTTTACAAAATGGTATTTTTTCTAATTTCTTTTTAATTGGACGAGGTTGTCGCCAAGGAGATCCCTTATTCCCTTATTTATTTGATTTGAACATATTTTATTGTAATATAATTACAAAGGGATTGAGCACAAGTACTTATTTAATTTATTTAATCTCTGTGTTGAAATTATGGGTATAATGATTAGACAAAACAAAAATATTAAAGGAATAAATATAGGAAAGGATAAAGTTTGTTTACTCCAATATGCGGACGATGCAGTACTGTTCTTAGATGGTTCAGAAAAAAGTCTAAAAAGTGCACTTGACCTACTTTTTCAATTTTCAAAATTTTCTGGCTTAAAGCCTAAAATTAGTAAAACTAAAGCTATCTGGATTGGATCAAAACTTGGTTCAAATGAAACACTGTGTGATAATACAGATCAGAGTTGGATTAATCAACGATTTACAATATTGGGTATCACTTACACTGCAAATCTTAAAAGAAATGGAACAACTGAACTTTGATAGCAAATTAGTTGGGATTCAAAAAGAAATAACACAGTGGTCTAAAAGACATATTACACCATTAGGTAAAATAACAGTTGTTAAAAGTGTTTTACTGTCCAAACCTACTCACCTGTTCAGTGTTTTGCCTACACCAAGTGTACAGTGGATTAAAAAACTAGAAAAATTACTTTTTAAATTTATTTGGGGCAATAAACCTGATAAAATCAGCCGAAAAACATTACAGTCAGAGTTTAAAAAAGGTGGATGCAGAATGACTAATGTTGAAATTTTTATAAAATCTCTTAAACTTACTTGGTTTCGGAGAATACTCTCTACTAACTCAACACAGTGGGCAGTGTTGTTTACAGAAATTACTGGTTGTAATATCACACAGATGTGTCAGTTTGGGTCAGAATACATTAGGCAAAAAGTAAAGTTAATTTCCAATCCTTTTTGGAGAGAAACACTCTCATATTTTACAGATTTTATTAATATTTGTACATCTGCAATACAGGATAAAACACTATTAGAACCATTATGGTACAATGAAAGAATAAAAATACAAAACCAAAGTGTTTTTATAAATCTATATATAGAAAAGGATCCATATAGTTTCTGACTTGCTCATTAATCAGGACACTTTTATTTCTTATGATAGAATAAAAGATTATTTTAATGTAAAAATGCCCTTTACCATATATGAAGGTCTTAAGCATGCTATTTTATGTACAATGCCAGAAGTAAAACATCTGGATCCTTCTTTAGAAACAAGACCAGTCCAGCTTGAGTTTATAACAATTTTGTGCAAAGATAAAAAAGGTTCTACAAGAATATATGATTTGTTTATGTCCCAAGGACAACATAAACCTTTGTGTGAAAAGAAATGGACAAATGATTTATCACTACAAGATGACTTTAATTGGAATCAAGTTTATATTAATCTTAAAAATCTTACAAAAGATACAACATTGTTTTAGTTTCAATACAGAATTTTACACAGAATACTTGGTGTGAATAGATATTTGTTTTTTTTTCAAAAATTATTGATAATCAAAAGTGTGCACTGTGCTCACAGGAACCTGAAACATTAAAACGCTTATTTTTTGAATGTGATTTTGTCAAGATAATCTGGTCATCCTTAGAAGATTGGATTTATTTAAAATCTGGTAGAGCGTTGCAATTTAATATACAAAATGTAATCCTCTGTACTGCAGACATTGATGTGGGTTTGAGTTTTCTTATTATATTAGTAAAGAAATACATCTTTCAAACATCAAGAAAAAAGTGTATCATTCTATTTAATGATTTATTATTGTACCTCAATAATTAATTTTTTATAGAAAAAAAAGTATATGATGTTCAACAATTTGAAAAAAAGATGGTCTAATTGGAAATGTCTTTTTCAAAGTAATGACTAAGCATAGGAGTTTTATACTATTGTTACATGTATATTGACTGATATTTATTTCACCCCCCTTCCAAAGGTAATATTATAGGTGTGAGTCTCACTCTGTATGTAAGTGTGTGTATGTCTGTATGTGAGTGTGTCATTAAATGTATTTAAGTGTTTGCTTCTGAACATAAATGTAATGTATTGTGTCTGAAAATAAAATTAAAAAAAAAACAAAAAAAAAAAAAAAAAAAAAGCAAAACAAAAAAAAACAAACTCCAATAAGAATCAATCTAGGAATGACTTTATACAATTTCATTTAAATGTACTAAGCAAATATAAGTACAAGTATATTTCTTAATTTGTTTCTTAGTTTTATCCAAAAAAAAATACATTCAATTAATGGTAAACGTGTGAAACGGGAGAAAAGAAAATGTAGCGGACCAAACCCAGTCCCCCTGAAACTCCGGTCAGGTGCTTTACCAACTGAACTATCTGGCCAACGGCGATCGAAACCCGGCTGACCGCCACGTCCCCCTTCCATAAAGGTCTTTCGCCCCCAAAGACCCCAACCCAGGTTCATCCCTGGCAAGTCTCTTACCTGTCAAATCAAGGACATGGCACGGCACCAAATGTAACGGGAGAGGAGAAAATGTAGCGGAGCAGACCGGGATTCGAACACGGTCCCCCTGAAACTCCGGTCAGGTGCTCTACCAACTGAGCTATCTGGTCACCGGCGATCGAGACCCGGCTGACCGCCAGATTTATAGTAAACATATTAATTTTCCCTAATTTAAGCCCATTTTCTTGCTGAATTGTATCTTACCTTTTTGAACTTACAGCTTATTATAGATTTATTTTTCTCAACTGAAATTGATATAAATTATCCACCAAAGGAAGAGATTTCTAAAATCAACAAACTCCATTAATCAAATAAAACTGTTATTTATGATGTATATATTTTCTTTTTCTAAATTGTGTACGTTATTGATTGTCAACAATGTTAAGCCTATATCACAATTGCAAAAGTCAACAGGTAAAAATAAACGTCACTATTGTGACGTTACATGACGATGCTTCAACATTGAACGACATAGTAAATCAGAATAAAGGTATAGCTGATTTAACTCCTCTTCAAGAACAGTATGAAATAATCCTGACACTACCATCGATGACCATTCAATTCTCATCAAGAAGGATATGGAAATAACGAACAGTATTCAATCTCAACGTCCATTAAACAATATACAAAATAAGAGCAGAGCAAACACGGACCTCCGAAACATCAGAGGTGGGATCAGGTGGATCAAAAGTTGTTTATTTCTGGTTTTGTTTTATCATGGATTATGACTTCATTGGAAACTTTTTACAGTTTTGTTTTTTCATTCGAATTAATATGAAGAAGAAGAAAAAGAAAAATTGGTGTAAATGTTTAATGTTCTCATTCAGAGTAAAACAAGGGCAAAATAATTTCAGATATGAAATTGGGTGATAATCGGGAAGAATTTAGTGAAAAATACCGGAAAATAAATTTTGAGCTACCAAATAATCAAAACTTCAATGGATAGAATTCAGTCTCACATAGAATAAATTCTATAAAATGCAATCCTTACAAATTAACACTAATTGATTCACCATTATGCTCCTTATATGAGATGGACATTGAAAATATTGAACACCATTTTGTTGAATGTTACGTTGTAAAAGAAGTTTTGTTAGAGATCGAGATTTGGATCTTGCAAAAACTTTATGATTCATAATTGTGTATCGTACGAGTACATGTATGTGAATCATATGATTTACAGTATGATTCATATATGATGCCTATTTTTTATGATTTTCATTTAAAACTAATCAAGATATAATGGAAGCAATACATAACAGCTGTAAATTTATTGCATAAACTGCAATGTAAAATAAAATTTAAATATTTACATGTATATAATATATTACAAACGTGAAAACGATGCTTATTAAAAAAACGTCTATATTCCAACTTTTGGTCAATAACATGCAAGAACATTACGTAACAAATAATGATCTTCCTTGCAAAAAGTTCATTCGAAACAATATACTAAATTTTAAAATCCTGCCTTTGAAATGTATTATATATATATCTAAGAGGAAAATAGCAATGCAAAGCTTAAAGTCCAAACTCTCATTAGGTAAGATCGAGAAAATAAGAATGAAAAAATATGACTAAAACTATCTCATTTTCAAATTTTTAAAAGGACACATTTTGTACCCTATCTGATGTAAACTCCTTTCCTTTTTATATAAAAAGACTAATAAAATAAAAATTCATTAGGTCAGTTCTCCTTATATCATATAGGTATTTACTCTGTAATCAAAGTAATATTATTTAAAGCTTTTAGTTTGTTCAATAGATCAGTCAAAATGGTAGGTACTTAATGATATTTGTTATCGATATATTATATATAGGGTTGCGCTAAGGTTCTGAACAAATCAGGCTCTACATTAGCTTTAAAAGATTTCTTCTACAAATCTATGAATGGTTCCTGTATTACCTAAGAAACATAGAAAATAAGAACATCTTAATGGAATACATTTCATGCCATTAAAATTTCTATGGCAAACATGAAATTTATAAATAATCATTTTTGATTTTTTTTTATTTTATACATTTATTGCATGATAGTGAAGGAAATGCGAACACTTATTCAGCCAAGAAAAATCATATTTGCCCAAGGGGAATATGATATTTCATAGCTGAATAAGTCTTCGTGTATCCCGAACATTCATGCAGTGAATTGTTTATTATATCGAAACAAGCAAAACCTTGGAAATAAACATTAACTTTCAAATTTGGCACCGCTCTCAAATTCGCTTTCATTTTTTACGTAAAGTTATCATAAAACCCTTTACTTTTTGGTCCACACATTATCATCAATTGTGTGACGTAAACCAGACTATTGTGACGTCTACTACTCACGGGAGTTTTCGTTTAACAAACTATACTGCATGAAAATAACCTAGGTGTTCCGAAGAATTGGAATATGACAAATAGCGTGTCGACGGCCGTGAAATAGGAAGTTTTCACATGATGACCAAGAACTAATCAGATAACGCGTTGTGTAAAATATTCATATATTCATAGTAAAATCTATGTATATATGAGGTGACTGGTATGTAATTGATACTGTTAACAATCTTATTGCCTATACCCTGTTCTTACATATACCCGGCATACAAACGACTGACCAAGTAAGTACCCACCCCCACCACCACCAGCACACAAAAGTATCTTGAAATAGTCAACATGTCCTCTTTCTTAAAAAAAAAGTTATTAAAATATTTGTCGAATTTTATTAATTGTGGATTATTTTCCAAATTCACTCAGACTTTGTTTGACATTTATCCACTCCCGAGGAAAACAAACTTTCATAGAAACATAAAGTTTTCTAAAAATCAAAGGGAATGCAGCTTAAATATTATATATCTTTTTCCTGCTAATTACGAATTTTTAGTGGGTTTCTCATGAATATTTGAAATGCAATTAAATGGAGACAGAGTTGGGAATATTTCCGACACAATTCTTAAAACATTTAGTTTAATTATCAGTTTCACTTAATTAGAATCCTGTTCTCTATTACTGTATTATTTATTAATTATGTAATACTACGTTTGAAAATGTCCCTCTACTCTCATTCAGGATGAATCATGATGTAAACAGCTATATTTTTTTTACATTGATTTTGTTTATCCCTAGAAGTCAAATAACTGATTTACTAGTATTAAGCATGCCATACATAAACTTTTATAGGGGTTTCGGTCAACATAAATTCTTCGACATTGCATTGAATTTCTTGGTTATAAACTAATTTATTTTTACAAAGTGTTCTACCTCTTTAAAAGACAAGATTTGAAAACGGCTGAATATTGCTCCTTATATGATGTAAAAAAGACACAATCAAAATTGCGAGCTTGTTTTTTATGTTTCTTAAACAAAATGAGACATAAAATTGACAAAAATTGCAAAAAAGTGAGAAAATTCGGAAATTTACACGTTTTTTTTAGCTTTTTTTGTGCCATCTGTATCCCAAAACAAAAAAAAAACTTATACTAATTTTTGTGTCATGATTGACAACAAATTTTTATTTATATATTGTTGTATTATTTTAAAAGACAACTCGAAAAAGGGGACAGCATGGAATCTTAGCCTATCGTGTCCTTTGCCAGTATTGCTTGTGGTATGCTTTTGTAAGTCAGATAAAATGGGTTTATTGTTGAATGCTATCTTGTGATAAGAAATAACTTTTTTCCATTTGAAATATCACGTCTAATTTTTATTCAATTTACATATCAGAACTAAAAGAATATTGTTTGACTTATGGACTTTTGATCCTGAATATTGTTCGTTAATTCAATACGCATTATTTCAATATTGAAATTTTTGCTTTTCCATAACTCAATTTCTTCCTATTCTGAAAATTTCTGCTTTCGAATTTTTTCTCAGAAATATTTCTAGAATGTTTTTTTCTTAAAAGTGACAGTTTATATGATCAGTGTTAGAACGATTTTCCAATAAAATTTCTCAGGATGCTCTTAGCACTGAATAATAGAGTTCTTCGGATAAAAAATTCTAAGAACCATCCACTTTTCTAAAGTTGTGACATGATATTTAATTTTTTTCAAACAAAAAATGTGTTTGTATCATCTGTCCCTCAGTTACAAGTAACTTTTTTCAAGTGAAATATCAAAGTATGAAACAGATATGTATGTCAGACTCTGTGGTATCTTTTATCTCCAACTCTCCTGGATATATTTCATCAACTTAGGAATAAAAATTACTATTGTTAATTGACAATACGTCATCCATATATCTAAATATCGAGTTGAAGGTCACAAGTGTTTTCTTCTTTTCAAGCATAAGATTTTGAACATATTCTGATTCATATGATTGCAAAAATGTGTTTGCTTATAACGGAGCGCAATTGATACCCATGGGGACATTAATAGGTTGTTGGATGACTTGGTCTCCAAACACCACATAGATATTGTCAATCAGAAACTCAGAATACTTGTTTGTGCGATCAGAATGTGTTTAACAAAATACTTTTGAAAATGACCGGGAGACAGGATAATTATAATCTCAATTTTTGGAAATGATTATTTCTAGCAATAAGACATTTTGATCTTCAGAAATTTTGATATTTTTTCTTTAAGTTTATGACATGCCCATGAAAAAAAAATGTAGACCAGAAAGGACACAAACATACATGTAGCATCATTGCGTTATATGCCACTCGTAAAATGTTTTAATATATCAATGGTATAATTCAATTTTTGTAAAGAGTTATCAAATACCTTTGAGGGTACGCACATTTATTAAGCATTTTTTTTTCCTTGAAATTTTAAAAAGAACAATATTTTGTAGATTAATGAAATACATTTGCTCAATAGTTCAAATAACTAGTATGTATAGAGAACGAAGGAAGTATCTCTTAAGAATCTTGGCTTTTTGAATTTACGAGGAGATAGATGTTTTGTCAAAATACGCTGTTGGTTTCAACACCGTAGAGAAGATGGACATAAGTAAAAATGAGAATGAAATTTGAAATCGAAATTGACGTGTTTATACATCTATCAGATTAAAAAATTTTCATTTTACTACGTTTAAAAATTAATCAATCTTCCTCCTAATTTTCCTCTAGATACCTTCATGTGACAGTGTTTGGATATATTCCGTAAAGAAAAGTATTAAAACTTAATTGCGCCAGCAAATTGCTCAGCCGCAATCCACCTTTAAAACAACAACAACAACAAAAATGCAAGTTTTCTCCTCTTCTTTTAAAAGTATTCTTTAAATGAATTGTATCCTAAGATGAAGACAAATTTACAAATTTCTTTTCAAAAGAAATACTTCGACGACTGATTGGTGGTCTTCAGTTGACTTCTCACAATTTCACATATTGATCTGTTTGAAAATGAAAGAAAATGTGTTTAAATTATTTCAAAGTGTTTCAAAAAATAATAATAATAAAAGAATGCGTTTAATAAGGATTTCTTTTATAATAGTTTAAATTATAAATGAAATACCAGAATGCACTGATTATGCAGATTTCATTATGTTTACCTTATGACGTTTAATCATCATCAGTGTTCCCGTCACATTGGTCCCGTACATTGGTAATGTAGGAAACCAAGGTTTGTACCACTCTGTAGGGGGCCATGGACCGTTAACGAAGGCATGATGGCAGGCGTTATACCACCAGCCTCCTCCCCCTCCAAACCCAACAGCACAGTTACTTCTACTCCATCTGTCGTAATCCCTGTCTAGGGTACTGAAGTACATCCCAGACAGGTCAAAGCCATAAGTATAACCAGTGTGTAGCATACGATCACCTGTAAATTAAAGAAGATTTATAATAGGAATAATTTATTCATATCAGATTACACTGTAATAATTCTCTCAATTATACTGAAGTACGTTTAAGTTTGACGCAGTTTCTGGAAAAGAAAGATAAAAACACAAAAAACATATAGTCGCACGAGTCGTGCAATGGTGAGAGTGTCTGCTCCAGAGTCGCAAAGTAAGGAGTTGATCCTTACGTCAAGGGTTCAAATTCAACTGTTGGATGTGGAGACAGTCCTTCGAATGAGACTTAATAAACCGAAGTTCAGTATCGCACTAGGTGATGCCACGAAAAAGATCACTGCTCAAAAGTCTCAAGTGCAAAATATAAGGCTAAATTTTGAAGCTCTCCATCGGCATGGTGGGATCTCCATATAAGTGAAAAATTTCCTAGAGGGACGTTAAACAATGTACAACCAAGCAATCATTTACAAAAATATAGCGTGCAATGCATATAACATCTTTTCAAATGTTATTTAACACGAGAATTTTACACTTTAAAATAATATTAAAAAACAAAAAAAAAATGATTTTTTTTTTTTGGTAACGATCACTTGAAATATTCCAGATCTAATTAGTTTCTTTGACATCAAGCTCTCGTTAAGGTATGTCGACTTTACATATAAGTTCCTTTAAAATTTTTGTTAGAATTTGAAATATAAAAATTCATTAAAAATCAAGGTAAATAGCAATGCGGATCAAATGAACTTACAATCTCAGATAGTTATAAATAATTCAACATAACTATTCGTTATTTCAATTATTTGGCGTGACAACTTAATAAACACGGCGGCTGTGACCGGTCAGCAAGGGATCCTCAATCCTCCAAGTCACTTGATCCCACCTCTGATGTTTCAGTGGTTCCTGTTTGCTATGCTCCTTTTTGTATTGTTTTATGGACTTTGATATTGAATACCGTTCCTTATCTCCATCTTCTTCATTTAAAAAGTATGTAAAGTTGCACTTAATTGGAACCCGGATTTAAGAATCTAGGGTCAATATACTTACCTAAGGTTCCTGTGGCAGGTCCTTCAAGAAAGAGTTGATAATTATCTGTTTCATTGGTGACCAAGAATCGATCGTACATTTCATACAGTGTTGTACCATTCATTAAAGTGATGGATACATAAAGGAGTGACGTCTTTTATTTTGTTAGCTGATGGATTACGTCATTTTCTGCATTAAGATGTATTTGAAATCAAAGGAAAAGTCTACGTAACACAATTAATTCTATTTTAAATATGAATTTATCTTAATGAAGAAACTTATCTTCCTAACCTGTAGACATTGGTGTTAACATATAACCCAGTATTAAAATCACATGATTGATACTTTTTTTGTTTTTTCGTTTGGTCTAAATAAAGCAATTTTGTCAAATTTGGAAACGACTGAAAGTCCCTACGTAATAGACATTTACACTTACCAATCCAGACATTCTGTTCAGGGACACCAAAACCATTCTTATATGCCGCCTAATCCCTGTCAAAACTCAGGGATCAATTGACACGTTTTTGAATTGCCTTTAAATATTATCATGAGGATCAATACAAAATTAATGTTTCGAACAATTTTTATGATCAGAATGTACTGATGTTAATTCAAGACATTCATAAATTTTTTCACCCTATATTCTTTTGAATAGCTGTAAACGCAGAGTGCAAATTAGATAATTTACTATTATTTTGAAATATATCACATACCGTCAACCCCCGTCCATTGTTGTCATATCACAGTAAGCACGGACAGGAATGGTCGTGGTCCCAAAGGGATAAATTTTATACACACCCGTATTAAAGTAGCCATTTGCTTGGAGATCCTTGCAGTCTATGGGAATAACTTTAGCAGAAAAAAAGCACAATCTACATATATTACTAGAAAGAATCATACAATGTATATTAACATGTAGTAAGGAAATACATGATATCTGCTAGAACTATAAAAGCTGATTAATGATGTTAAATTGTCAATTTCCATCAATATAATGTTATTTTTACTCCTCGTTTTCTAAAATAAGCTTCCTTTTTTATATATTCGTCAAATCTCTAGTCTAAAAGAAAACAAATACGCTGGAACAGATTTTGCTGCGTACATGTAGCCCTTGGTCATGATTACCATCTCAAATTTTATAACACCTTTTGAAAGAAAGTAGCTGTTTTAATCATATAGAATACAACAAAAAGAAATCTAAGCAAAGAAACTGAAACTGCAATTTCAAATTCCGTTTTGATTCGATAAAAAAAATGATATGAAAAAAAAATAAGGAAACAGACTTATAAATCGACTATTGAAACGGAAAGCTGTTCGTATATGTTCATTATAGCGAAAGTTAACGCCCTAGTTATTTTTTTAATTACTTATTATGTGTGTTAAAAATAAATTCCTTAATTAGCGTTGAATTCCAAATAAAGTTACCAATTATAATCATTGTATGTTACTTTAGTTGGGTTACTAAAAATTTGTTGATTGGAAGCTTGGTTAGTGTTTAAATTAGTTTGTAAATATATAATTACTATGTATTATAGATGGTGTTAAGATATATAGGGTTTTTACTGGCGTTTTTACAAAAAAAGGTTCTAGAGGTAAAACTCGACAAATCTTGTTGGTACATGTAAGTGTGCGGATTTCCCTGCTTTTATTGTACTGTGATAAGTGTGTGGTCATCCCTGCTTATTGCTTGACATAGTGTGTGGTAATCCCTGCTCTGTATTTGGCATTTATTAGTAGCAAGTGTCCGGACATCCCTGCTTGTTGCTGCGCAAGATCAGGTGTGTGGAAATCCCTGCCTGCATCTTGTGGTAGAGCATTGGTGTGTGGAGTATCTCTAGACTAGAACTGTATTAGTGTTAAGTGTGTGGTCATCCCTGCTTGTCACTGCGCAAGGGCAAGTGTGTGGTCATCCCTGCTTGTCTCTTGTGGAAGTGCGCTGGTGAGATAGCTGCGCGATGGAAGACGTAGACAAAGAATGATCCCTTATAGAAGAGAAGCTTGCAGAGCTGAAGGATGAAAGTATCAGGAATTCAAGTCGTCGACTCCAGTGACATCGCGTATAAAAGACAAAGTAAGAGACTCGGGTGTTGGCGAATCTTGCATCTCCGGAGAATTGCGGCAGACAGAAGAAAAGTCATTAACGCTTGAACATGATGGTGCGCTAACCCAGCACGCACCTATCCTTGAAGAAAAATCTACAGGACAATATCTCAGGGACATTTTTAGAGAAGCCGGAGAGGGACCTCGCGATTACACTCATTCAGAGTCTCCTACAAGATTCGATAGAGAAGCGGTGCAAAACGACAAACATTGGCGTAGACTTCGTCCTGAAGAACTTTACAGAGACGACCTAGACGATCCTCTTCTCCCTGGGATAACAAGAAGGAGATCCAGAGTTAGATTTGCAAGTCCTCATAGCGGAGACGACGCGCTAGCAGAGTTTCCAGCAAAGCGCAATGAAAGTCCAGCGCAAAGACAAATGATAAAGCCCCTGGTTGGATTATCATGCGCATTTCGAGGCATGTGCGGAAATAGGTGGATGGAAATATCATCAGAAAGGATTGTATTTAGCAGTTCTCTTCGGGCAAGTGCACAGGGAGTGTTAGGTAACATGCCAAAGGGGACAAAGCCCGATTATCAAACACTTGTTAAAGCCCTTGAAGATAGATTTGCACCCCCTAGTCAAACTGAGCTATACAGGGCGCAGATGCGTGAGCAACGCCAAGAAGCTGGAGAGTCTCTTCCGGAGTTACGACAGGCTATTCGCAGACTTGCCAACTTAGCCCACCCCACTGCATCAGCTGAGATTCGGGAAACGCATTGGTCGACTCAGAAATGCGCATCCGCATTAAACAGGCGCGACCTAAACATCTTAATGACGCTATACAATAGGCTGTCGAATTAGAAGCTTACAACAGAGCTGAGAAAAAGAACTATGAGCGCCCAACTACCGTTGAATCCGTTGAAAGAAAGACTGTCTCGATGTTGGAGGAATTAAGCGCGAAGTTTAAATCTATGCAGAGAGAACTCAGAGAAATGAAAGCAGAGCGCAATGAAAGTTCACAACAATCCCGACCATGGAAAGCAAACCAAACATTGGGGGCACAGAAAATATGCTACTTTTGCCGTAAGCAGGGACATTTACGCAAGGATTGCAGAGCTTTTCATGCGCAAAGGAAAGCTAAACCTCCCTTTACGTCCTCTACAAGAGACCGCCCAGAAAGTCAAGGTGCAAATGCAAAAGAAGCCAAGTCCTCCAGTAGAAGTGTCAAAACCGGAGAGAAAGCATCCATAGGAGCAAGTCCAGTCGGAATGGACGCTGGCCTATTCATTGAAATGAACGTCTGTGTCTCAAGATAAACGGTAAGGGAACCTTTGCAACATAGATAAGGGGGTTCTCATGCAAATTGGATGCTGTCGTTGCAGACCTGCGCAGCACAGTTAAGGTTACAAAAAGGAGGCGGAGCCTAATTTGTACGGGAAAACTTGACTGTGACATCATTCACAATATACGTCATACAACATTTCTTTAAAATACCACAAAATGAGTTTATCTGCTAATTTAACCAGTAAGAAATCATCAAACAACATAAAAACTTACTACAGCGTGTTGTTTTGTCATTAGTTAAATCCCACATAACAAGTAATAAACAAGTCACTGATCGCAATACACTTGTCAATATGACGTCATTTATTTCAACGTGACGTAGTTTGTATGCAGTGAGAGACAGATCAAGTAATATTTTCTCTACAAAATATGTATTCTCTAATTAAATAAAATATTATTTACAGATATCCTATGGGCCAATAACTTGAATTTAATGTCTTCTTCATTATTTTATTAATATATTTTCGGTACATTACGTATCTAATTGACACTGTCGTATATTTGTTTGCAAGCACGTCGGAGGGTAATGTGGGGGTCTTAATAAATCGATTTAGTGCAAGGGCATACACTCTGTTGATCAAAGTAAGCTTTTACATTTCAACTATAGAACTATTAAGGTATCTGAAAAGTGCTGCGATCCTGTCTAAATCTAATAAAAACAATTAAATTATATCAATATTTCATGCCGCTGACCATTAAAAAATTTAGCATTCGGTCATACAAGTATAATTTAAACAATGAAATTGCAGAATTTAGACAGGATCGCAGCACTTTTTAGAAACTACAATGCGTGTTGAATAGTTGAAGAATAACTCTGTGTTGCATGAAAAACTTGAAGATCTATTGAAGCGCAGTAGTACCGATCTGACAGAGGACCAGATATCTAAAGTGAGAGACTTTTTGCGTATTAGTCCCATGCGTTTTCACTTAGTGGCTCTGACTTGGGCACCACAGACGTGGTTGAGCATAGGATAGATGTTGGCAATGCTCATCCCGTAAAGGGACCTTTGCGACGTGTCCCTTTCCATGCTGCCGAGGAAATAGACACGCATATTAATGATATGCTGCAAGAAGGTGTCATAGAGCGCTCTTCTAGCCCATGGGCAGCTGGTGTTGTCTTAGTCCGAAAGAAGGATGCAGTACTCGCTTCTGTGTAAATTCAATGGACTGACCGCAAAAGACGCATACCCATTGCCGCGAATTGATGATTCGCTGGACACCCTTTCTGGAAATGCGTGGTTTTCAACATTGGACTTATGCTCGGGATACTGACAAGTATCTGTGAAAAAGGAAGACCGACCCAAGACAGCATTTGTTGCGCGCAAAGGCATTTTCCAGTTCTGTAAGATGCCATTCGGACTCAGCTGCGCGGGCTACCTTCCAAAGGTTAATGGAGTCCGTTATGGCTGGTCTTCAATGGGAAATTTGCCTGATTTATCTGGATGATGTGATTGTTGTAGGGCGAACATTTGAAGAAATTATTGAAAACCTGGCAAAAGTTTTTGACCGCATTGTAGATGCCGGACTCAAATTGAAACCGAAGAAATGTGTGCTCATTTCGCGCAGAGTACTTTACTTTACTTGGGCCATGTAATCACGGAAGATGGAATCGCCACTGATCCCGAGAAAGTAGATGTTATTAGAAATTGGCCAGAGCCCTGTAACGTATCTGAGGTGCGCTCGTTCCTAGGTAGCTGCAGGTACTAAAGGCGATTTTTAGAGAAGTTTGCAGAAAAAGGAAAATCTTTAACCAAACTGACGGAGGAGGGAAATCCCCTAATCTGGACACAAGAGTGCCAAGACGCTTTCAACAGTCTTTAGATCCATCTGTGTAATGCGCCAATATAAGCCATGTCCGATTTTACGCAGCCTTTTATCCTGGACACAGAAGCCAGTAATTTTCCTATAGGAGCTGTTCTCTCCCAGTGCATAGATGAAAAAGAACGTCCCATTGCATACGTCAGTCGAACTTTGACCAACGCGGAGAGACAGTATTGTGTCACGAGGAAGGAACTTCTTGCAGTTGTGCACTTTTGTAAATACTTCAAACACTACCTTTATGGTAAAAGATTTACAGTGCACACTGATCATGGTTCCTTGCGCTGGCTATTGAACTTCAAAATTACCGGTGACAGAGAGGGGCAACAAATATATCTTGGTTGTCGCAGATTACCTCTCTATGGACGGAATGTTTCCCCATGCGCAACATGGAAGCAGCGACTGTTGCGCACATCATCGTGGAACAAGTGATCACAGGTTTTGATGTCCCATATACCATCCATTCAGACCAGGGGACCCAGTATGAAAGCCAGTTGTTCTTCGATATGTGCAAGCTGCTTGGTATTAAGAAAACTCGGACCACACCATAACATCCAAAGTCAGATGGCATGGTTGAGATATCGATTAAAGACTTTTGGCCCCTCTAGGCCCTTAATTTGAGTGTCCAGCCCCTTTATCTAGACTTTAGCTTAAACCTTTCATGATTTTAAACACTTTTTGTTCAACAACTATTCAGAGATTCTGTTTCGTTTTTGCATTATTCGCAAACGGAATATTTTGGGGCTAGTCCTTAAGTTCCTTAATGGGGACGTTTAGCGAAAAATGAAAGGTTGCATATTCTTAAGAACATGATTTTGAACATCTTTTAATCAATATTACTTACCAAATATTTCCAACTTTTGAGATATAAAGCGTCAAAGATTTAGCATTTTGGCCCCTTGTGGCCCCTAATTATGTAACATACGACATTAAAATTAAAATATACAGTTGTAGATTGTTCAGATAAATATTTTTGCTTCAGTAATGTATAACAAAATGTTGACTTTTAAAGAGTTTCAGAGCCTTGTGGCCCTTATTGTGATGAGTCAGCACTTTTGTCTTGATATTGTTTTAAGGATCTTGTCATTCTACACAAATTTTGTTCAGTATAATTTAACAAAATAATTATACTTCAAAAGATATGATGTAAAATGTCTTAAAAATATAAAGATCTCAAGAACCACTGGGCCAGTAAAGCTGAAACTTATGTGGAGGCATCCTGGTATAATGTAGATTCTAAATTGTTCAAATCATGACCCCAGGGGGAAGGGCGGGCCACAATGGGGAATCAAAGTTTAATATAGAAATATATAGGAAAAATCTTTGAAAATCTTCTTCTCAAGAGCCACTGGGCCAGAAAAAGTGAAGCTTATGTGGAAGCATTCTGGGGTAGTGTAAATTCTAAATTGTCGGAATCATGATCCCCCCGGGGAAGGGCCGGGTTATTATAGGGAATCAAAGTTTTACATAGCAATATATAGGAAAAATCTTTGAAAATCTTATTCTCAGGAACCACTGAGCCAAAAAAGCTGAAACATATGTGCCCATGGAAGGATCATGGGGTAGTGTAGATTTCAAAATGTCTAAATTATGATCAGTGGGGTAGGGTGCGGATGCATTATGTATAACAAGGGGGAAATCTGGTAAAGAACAGAATGGTCAAAGCTTCTCAGGTGAGGGATGTGGCCCATGGGCCTCTTGTTATTGGTGTCATTTGAAAGCACCTTATTAGTGAAGTATGCATACTAAATATGAAGTTTCTACCTTTCATGGTTCAAAAGTTATGGCGAAGGTTAAAGTTAAAGTTGGAGACAAACAAACAAACAAACAAACAAACAAACAAACAGACAGACAGACAGACAGGACAAAAACAATATACGCCTCGGATCTATCTATCCGGGCGCATAAAAAAATCGTTGAATGGAATGTAAAGAGTCATATATTCTGTGATAGATTTTGACTGTGTAGAGGAAAAAAGTAATCGCTAGTTAGAACAATGTATGTCGCTATCAACCTAATATTGTTTTAATCAGTAAATCGTGATCCTTGCAGACGTCAATGTAAACAACTTCAGCGGAGTGTAGACAAGAGAAGAGACAAGGCATTCAGATTAAACATATGTATTTGTATTAACCTGTGACAATGGCATTTTTTTTAATCTGTGACCTTGAAATTTGACCTACTTGCAAAAACATTACATGTTAAGTATTTTCCTCATTTTGAAAGAGAAAAGTAAGGGCATTAATATTATACATGCATGTATATTATTACCTGTTAGAAGACTTTTTTAAATAAATCATGACTTTTGACTCTGTAACCTTGAGCTTGAAGCTTAACCTACTTTTCAAAAATGTAAGGAAACCCGGGATCTTAGGGCAGTTCGGATTCAATATGGACGAATAACTCCAGTCGAGCTGACATCATTTATTTGGAATAATATATAAATGAAGAATTGAAATAATGACAGGACCCTGTAACATAATAAAAGCTTAATAAACAACGTTGCAAGAAAGATAACTCTTACGCGTAGTTTTAGAATAAAATGAAAATACCAGTCATTTTCCTTAATATACAAGACTCAAAAATATTTGTGTCTATCAAAATATCTATGACTGCTCATTATTATAATAAACAAAGTATTACAAATATTCTGATAATATATACTCATTCAAGTTTTACTGTATACCATCATGTAAATCTTTTTTCACATGAATTCATAAAGAAAATATTTACATGTATGCTTCATCAGTATTGTGAATCTAGGTGTATCATGACATATATTTTAAACCTAATACTCTAGAAATAATGCTTACTTCACATGAGGTGTAAAGGTCATCTTACAATAAGTTTACTGTAACTTACATCCTCTGATCATGAGAATTCTATCTAAAAGTATAAATTAAATACACTACCTTCAGCTATTTAGTTCACCGTGCTATGTCTAAAGTTATGTTATAAATCCTGTATTTCCTTACAAAAGAAATGTTACACTTATGTGATGTGGTGATTTTTACAATAGAGTTATCTCTCTTTGTTTTCATACGCATTTGTCATTGAGGGTAAGAACCACGTAACGATAGTATTGTTCTCCCGCCTACCTCTAAGTAAATTCTCAAAAGTTAGCATATTTGAATGATTTTCAAAATTTTTATAAATATCTATATGAATTTTAATAAAACGTTATTTTTTTTTGCGATACCAAAGAGAGGTAACTCTGTAATTTTGGTAAAACTGTAATTTTGGTTTTCACTATAGAAATCAATGGAAAACGGAAAATATTTTTAAAACATCTCCCCCCCCCCCCCCCCCCGTGTCGCAAAAATTCCTTTTTACAGGTAGTATGGACTGTCATTTTACAAATTCATGCCAAAGCCTTTTGTGTTTCACGGGGGGGGGGAACATATGTTTATAAACAAAAAAAAACAAAAAAATGCCGATTTTTCACCAATTTTAAAGCTATTTACAACTAAATAATTGTATTTTATTAATTCATATATGTTTTATTTATTTGCATAAAACATAAGAAAAGATATGAGATACATTTTATCATATTTAAGACTATTTCAAAATACGGTGATTCTTGAAAGTTCGATTTCACTACGGAATATATATCGTCTACCCCCTTTTTTTCGAGAGCTGAAATTAATGATAATTTACTATCTAGCGCTGGAATTAAAATGATTAATCAACTACCATAGAATTGTTCTTTGTATTAAACAAAGATTTAATTGCCAAATTGCCATTAGAATTGAATTTAATGGGTGCAAAATGTAGGCGGGAATCAAGAGTTATAGTACGTAGTTCTATCCACATCTATTTTTAGTAACAGAAATTCTCTTGAGTTTTTTTTTTTGTTTTGTTTTGTTTTTTTCTAATAAGATTTTATTCAGGATTTTTAAATAACAACAATACAAAAACAGTACAAAAATAATAATAGAGAAACATGATTATATATATGTTGTTGTATATATCAATTGTTTACATATTTATATCAAGTTATTGTAAAAATAACTAGATGAGATCTCGTTGCTAGCAAGGAGTAGGTCTTCCGTTGAATTTCTCGATAAGATGAGATGTGATTTTGACTGAGATATTCGTTAATGGCATTAAGTTTTCCTTCATTAAATTTAAAAGTTTCTGATTTTTTTCACAATATTCTGACCATCTTTTGTTCATTATGGCTTATAAAAATACTCCCCCTTTTCGAGACGTAAAGCATAAAAATATAGCATTTTGGCCCCTTGCGACCCCTTATTACGTAAGATATCATAAAAAAAATTATCATATATTGTTGCAAATCGTTAAGATGAATACCTTTGCTTCTGTAATGTATCACAAATATTGATTATTAAAGATGTACATTTGGCCCCTCTGAGTCCACATATGTAGGGGCCAGCCCTTTTTCCTGATATCAGCTGAAAGGTCTTGCGATTTTGAAGTTTTTTTTGTTGAACACTTATTCAGAGATTTCTATTCGTTGTTGAGATATGCGAAATGGAAATATTTAGGGGCCACCCCTACAAGTCCTTAATGGGACCGTTTTACATAAATTCAAAGGATGATTATTTTATAGAACATTATTCTGGGTATCTTTTGTTCAATATTGCTTATCAAAATATTCCTCCTTTTTGAGATATAAATCGTCGAAGATTTGACATTCTGGCCCCTTGTGACCCCTAATTACGTAACATATGATTCGATTTTTTTCATATATTGTTGCAAATCGTTAAGATAAATACTTTTGCTTCAGTAATGTATCACAAAATATTGATCAATAAAGAGTTATAGATAAAAGACTCTGACCCCTAATTTGAGGGGTCAGCCACTATTCCTTGATACCAAATGAATGGTCTTGTGAATTTGACGATTTTTTGTTCAACACCTATTCAGAGATTTCTATTCGTTGTTGAGATATTCTAAATGTAAATATTTATGGGCCACCCCTACAAGTCCCTAATTGTATATAGTTACAAGTAATGCATAGGGTTGCTTACTACTTTATGCCAGTTTCATTGTTTACAACATTACCTCTATGTCATGTGACTGGTGTAAAAATTAAATTTATATGATGAATGTAGAAATAACAGGGTGCTAGAGCATCTGGTTCTTTTCTGATAGAAGAATTGATACAGATGAAAAGTAGATTACATCCTTTTTCTGAAAAAAATTGGTACCCATTTGTTCTGTTTTCAAAATACCTGGCAGAATTGATATCAAATAGTGAGATTTTGCAGTTTGATTGATTGATTGTATGTTATTTAAAGTCCCTCTGGAGAATTTTTCACTGATTTTTTTTTTTTTTTTTTTTTTTTTTGAAAATCTTGACCTTCTGTTTTAGAAGGTACATACACTCCTCCATAGCACTTGATCCCACTTCTGATGTTTCCGAAGTCTGTATTTGCTCTGCTCCTATTTTGTATGATTTTGTGGATTTGATATTGAAGACTCTTAGTTATTTTCATATCCTTCATTGATCCACATTTAATTGCAAACAGTTTACAATTATTGTTACAGTATGAAACAGGCTGCAATATTTGGCGCTGTTATGAAGGAACCTCTCTTATAAAAAATCAAACCGCATTGTTAAAGTGAAAATAGAATTCCAAATACCCTAATAAAACCACAGAGATCAACATAGAATTTCAATTTCTGCAATCAAATAAATCCTACTTAACACACTGATGTTGCACTATTCTGTAATTAGCCCAGGTACTTTGGTATCAAAGACGCTCAGCATTAGCCAAATACTTCTTCTTTAAAGTTATCTACTAGTCCAAGAGTAACATGTGTCGGTATACATAATATTTTGTTCTTTATGAATAAATGCTGTTTTCGTTACGTTAGTCCACAGTCAGATATATTTAATTGTATGTTGTCCCAATCACATATATGGAGGTATATATTGTATAGAGAGATGACATACTAGTAATGAAATATGTGTAATACCAAGAAATTAGCTTTTATTTGGATTATAAGTATTACCAATTGATGTATGGAACGAGACAGCGTGCGTGAGATTATAACCGATTGAAAATGTGCCATCATTAAACTCAAATTTACTCCAGTTTATAAATAATATAGAATAGTAAGTCAGTTATTATTAATTGTAGTCATCTGTATTGGATACTTTGTAAATTTGATGTTTTGATATATCATAAATCTTCATCCAAGATTTTTTTTATAAGATTTAATATGTCTGAATTGAACACCATTGATGTTCATAATGGACAACTCAGTAACAGTAAAAATACAGCAAGGAACTTAATTATAATAGTTTTCTATCGTATTTCCTTGTTAGGGTGAGGCAATTACAATTTAAATGTATACAGCTAATGTTTGCCTTTATATAACAAAATGAGGAACTATCGTGAAAAACAGTTTCCCTTATTTCCAGATCTTGACAAAGAGCACACAGCGGGTGTGACCGGTCGACAGAGGATGCTCACTCCTCCATGGCACCTGATCCCACCTCTCATGTTTTGGAGAATTTTGTTTGCTTAATTCCGATTTTATATTTGATTTTTTTTTTTATTTTGATATTAAATACTGTTCGTTATCTCCATATACCTCTGCTATGCTTTTACTAAAAGATAATAGTTTAATCATAATAGCTAATATCGTATTTTCTTTTAAGAATGAGGCAATGAAAAATTAATTAATGTCATTCATGTGTGGAATTTTGGATCATAACATATGAATTTAGAAAAAAAATGAATAAATTCCTAAGCTTGAGAAATTTAATTTTATAAATGTAGTAACAGACAACCAAATACATCAAAGCTTGGTTTCCATTAGCATTGGTTTCTGTTCCTTGTCTATTCAGATGTCCTCCGGTCACTCTCGGTAATAGAGCTGCCCGTCTCTTCCACTAAAGTAGTATCCCCTCTTCCTGTGAAAGTATATAATAAGTAAAGTGAATCCTGATTGGTTATAAATGATAAATAATGATATAGGTTGTAAAATGCGTTCTGATTGGCTACAAATGATAAATAATTATATAATATTATAAAGTGCATTTTTATTGGCAATAAGTGCTAAAAATGATATACCGGGGTAGGTTAAAATATGCAAGAAGCGGTGATTAATGATATAAGATGTAAAGTGCATTCTGATTGGCTATAAATCATAAATAATGATATAATAATGTTGTAAAGTGCATTCTGATTGGCAATACGTGAATGATATAAGTTGTGCATTTTGATTGGCAATACGTGAATTATATAAGTAGTAAATTGCATTCTGATTGGCAATAAGTGAATAATATAAGTTGTAAATTGCATTCTGATTGGCAGTAAATGAATGATATAAGTAGTAAAGTTAATTCTGATTGGCAGTACGTGATAAATGACAATAAAAAATGATATAAAAAGTAACTTATGATATTTTGTTGATCGAATGTTATTCCATGAACTGAAAACATAGCATGCCTATATGATATATCCTTACTCCAAAGACTTCACGGCTATCACTCCTTCTGGAAGTTGGTTCTCATTTACTGTAAAACATCATCATCATTGAAATACAAGTGAATGCTAAATCAGTTTGATTCCAAGTTTTAACGTCTTGTTAATACTGTAGACGTACTTTTTTTCAACAGGGTCATAATTTCGCGGGATATCTGTATTTCTGATTAATCCGCAGGTAGAAAATTACGCGAATTTCTTAGACTGTCACTATATGCCTTAAATTACATTTATATTAACTATGCTTGGAAAAAATTCCGCGGAAAAATTGTATTGCGTACATAGAGTAAATTAATTCTTCGCGGAAAAAGTACTTCTACAGTTTTCAGGATAAATAACACAAACAGGACATTTTTTTTTTTGGAAATAATCAATGTTTCACATAGATTTCCATTTATATTGGTAACCGCATGAATGTGTATCAAATATAGTGGGATAGTATTATAAGATTTTGTGTTTAAATGAAAAATATGTGCAGAATTTTGTATGGAATTACATGGAAATCAGTCTTTTATATAGGCACCAAGCAAAACGTGCGATTTCTTTATATTTCTAGAATTTTTTGTTATATCAATTTAAATCAAAATCAGTCAAGAAATATGTATAAATTCGTGCATCAATCTTTTTGCTAATTTTAAGTACCCTTAATTTGTTTCTATTTCTATCCTTATCATTGGTATACAAACAAAACTAAATCAGTTTGTTTACAAGTTTTAAGGAGTTGTTACTGTTTGATTTAATTCTTAGACTGAATTAAAAATAATTGATAGATGAAAGACTGGAGATTGATTAATATCCACAGCCTAGTGTTGATACGGGAAAGAAAGGGGAAGGATCGAGTTCATATTAACACAAATGTGTGTTGATCCTGACAAGATATGGTGAGGATCTAATAAATATCAACATCGACACAAATGTGTGTTGATCCATAAATGAAATGGGGAAGATCTAATTGATACCAACACAAATGTCTGTTGATCCAACAAAGAAAGGGGGCCTAATTAATATCAATACAAATGTTTGTTGATCCAGGAAAGAAATTGGGAGGATCTAATATATATCAAAACAAATGTAGAACACAGCATAATTAACATTAAGTAGTCTGTATCAAATGTTATTTCAATATTTCTACCGGTGACAACTTTCTTCAACAAATATATTTCATTAGAAATATTTTTTTTCTATTTAATATATAAACATGTATTTGAACTCTCCGAATATAAGACTGTCTTATTGTGCTCTTATTAACAACAGTTATTCAAATTTGAAATTTGGATCCGCTAATTTTTTTTAAAATTTTGTAATTTTGGTATATTTTTTTCTGTTTTAATATATATACAGTAACTCTCTAAATATAAGACTGTCTTTTGTGCTATTATAATTACAGTTATTCTTTTTTGATTAATGTAAAATTCGGATCTGCTTATTATAGTGGAATTTTATAGCATTTGAATAGTTAACATAGATTTACTGACATTAAAACACACACTGTGATGAAATAAAATGTCAAATTTAAAATTGGAAAAGCGAAATTCCACACATTTTTTTTAAAATAAATTATAGAAAGAAAGAGAACAGACAAAAGAGGCGAGGAATGCTTTCAAATAATATTTACCCAGTGGATTCCCGCGCTTGGTTTTAGATTTCGGTATATAAACAGGCTGATTTAAACGAAACCATGCCGTGGAGAATGACAGACACAGTAGCGTATAAATCTAAAGATATAAACATATTTAGATATACAGATATAAACATACACATATAGATCTAAAGATATAAACATACACATATAAATCTAAAGATATACATGTATAGATCTAAAGATATAAACATACACATATAGATCTAAAGAAATAAACATACACATATAGATCTAAAGAGATAAACATACACATATAGATCTAATGATATAAGCATACACATATAGAGCTAAAGATTTAGACACACACATATTGATCTAAAGATATAGAAATACACATATACATGTTAATATATAAACATACACATATAGATGTAAAGATACGAGGGTTGATCCAAAAGTAATGTCACAACTTTGATAAAATTGCTATAAATCGACATAAGACAACAAAATTAAACATGATACAAGCTTTATTTATTCTAAATCAAACCTGAAAAATTCAAAGGAATATGATGTATGCTTTTCAAAATATCGGATTTTAAACAATGCGCGTTTATGGTAGTCGCCGCACCTAAATATAACGTCATATGACGGATACACGTCGTCATACTTTTAAGCGTTTCCCTTTTATTTCATTAAAAAATATTTATGATTCGCAAACACTTTCACCAATTCCACTTTCTTTAAACCATTATACACTAACTCTTTTCATAATTTATCCCTCTGTCAATTTTTTTTAACATATTAGCATACGACAAACTAAAAATTCACATGTTACTCTATACGTCTGTCTTTTTTTGACAACTTCAGACGCCATTGAATGTTTCCGTCCGATCTCCTATCTTTCGGTCTTCTTGTCTTCTGCTAATCATTCAGTTACCAATCACCCACCTAAAATTGCTGAAACCATCTATTAAGATGTCTCTTATTTACATTCTTTATTTCTGTAAGTCTGATTGATTAACGAAAATTTCGCAAGTGATGATTCCCCTATTTTGAAACAAAAATGCATTACAACTCGTCGAGCCTTTTTCCCCATTTCGACAATCCCTTTGTTCAATTCAACAGAGTAAAACAACAATGTTTATGATCACAAATATCAATGCCGTCATTTAATTATTTTCAATTAAAGACTAGAAAATGACGAGAATTGTGTCTTTTAAAAAAATGGGAGATTACGAGCTTTTTCTAGAATCTTTTTAATGCTTTTTTCTTTTTCATTCTAAGAAAAATACACTTTAAAACGTGACGCGGCGATACCCCCTATGCTCTATGTTTTAAACATCTATAAAATAAATTCAAATAAACATTATAAAATTTGAATTTCAATGTTAATTAGATTTATATTTGTGCATCTTTTGGTATATTGTATTTGATAATATGACGCAAAATATTAAAGATATGGACACTGTGACATTACTTTTGGATCAACCCTCGTATAAACAAACACATAAAGATCTAACGATATAAATATACACATATAGATCTAAAGATATAGACATACACATATACATGTAAAGATATAAACATACACATATAGATCTATAGATATAAACTTACACATATAGATGTAAAGATATAAACATACACATATAAATCTATAGATATAAACATATATAGTTCTAAAGATATAGACATACTCATATATATGTGTAGGACTCCAAAGTGCGATGGAACTCCAAAGTCCGATGGTCACCTTAAAGTCCGATGGACTACGCCAAACCCCGATAGTTTGACACGCCAAACCCCGATGGTGCTAAAAACAATTAACGTTTATGACGTCATAATACTAATGCATCAAACTATAATGCCGCACCACGCCAAGATTTTAAATAAGTATTTTTAATTATCATTATGCGAAAACTCACCCTTATCTCTCGAATAGGTGCGAAACTTAACCTAATCGCTCGAAAAGTGTGTAGGCCTAACAATTACATGTAAATAGATATCTAGATATCTTGGGTGGGTGCGATACTAACCCTTATAACTCGACTAGTGTGCGAGGACTAACCCTAAATCAATTAAATTAAAAGGACTAACCCTAGTCAGTTGAGTGCTGTGCGAGGACTTATCCTATCTAAAACATGTAAGCAATACACAAAATAAATAAAAGCGCATGCAAGGATAAATTCGGAAATGATGGCGTTTGAATGCAGGAAAACGGCGCCAAGGATTGACGTCGAATTATTATGACGTAATAAGAGTCGATTGTTTCTCCACACCATCGGATTTTGGTGTGTCAGGCCATCGCACTTTAGCGCAGCGTGTCTCATAGGAAACGAGCCATCGGACTTTGGCGTGACCATCAGACTTTGGCGTCCGTACCGACAACAAACTATTGGGATTTGGAGCAGACCATCGGGGTTTGGCGAGACCATCGGACTTTGGCGTCACCATCGGACCTTGGAGTCTTACTTATGTAAAGATATAGACATACACATATATATGTAAAGATATAAACATACACATATAGATCTAAAGATACAAACATACACATATAGATCTAAAGATATAAACATACACATATAGATATACTGCTTTACATTCATACTATACGTGTAGAGAAACAGACAAGATTCGAATAAGTTCAAATATGTTCACCTGAAGACGGATTATGAAATCCAGAAAGCGATTGTGTTAAATGAAATTTGGAAAATGAATTTTCTTTTTTATAATTATTATTTTAACCTGTGTGATATTGACTTTGAATTACCTAGATATATACATAAGAAATAAAGGTAATTTAATTTTTTAATTTAACTTTTATATGAATATGATACGACATAACTAGGGACAGTTTACGCTTTATACAACAAACTATAGAAAAACATGTTGATGATAAAAAGAGGACATCAACAGTTGGGTTTAAAGGCATCATTTTGCAAAGCAGCACAATTATAGCTTCATAAATGTGCGTGTCTAATTTAATTATACGCTAAATGTTAACTGTAAAACTCAAAAGTAGAATTATTTCAGAATATCAGTAAACATGTTCTAAGGCTACTATCTTTAAACAGCACTAAGACAATTATAAGTCGTCAAGAAGCTATGCTAAACAGAAGTATTGTAACTTGTGCATAGTCTCTCTCTCTTTTTTTTTTTTTTTTTTTTTGATATGATTCTTAAACTGCTTTATATTCATACTATAAGGATAGAGAAAAAGACAAGAATTGAAACTAAAAGTGAATCAAGGTTACTACTCACAATCAAGTAAATACAGAGATATCGCATCTTGTCCTTCAGCCGCAGAACAGTTGATGAGCAGTATCCCGTCCAATGCCTACTCCTATATCCCATAGCTCTAAAAGGTAAATGTTATACAATATCACAATGTTTGCAACATTTCGAATCAGAATTTCTAAAATTAGCATTGTATGTTTAAAAATGAATTGCATGTTTTGTCAATAAGTGATCTTATGTTACCATTGTAAACCATCTGTTTCTTAGTTAATGCTCAAAATATCTTACAAAAAAGCATTCGAGAAATACAGATCCGGAGACGAATGCAACTGAATACAACTGACAAAAATCGGCCAAAATTCTCAGAATTTGAAGATTGTTTTACTCATTTCAATTGCTTTTTGAGCATTCCTTCGGGAGATCTTTGAATACCATCTGTCTTCCAGGTTGCAAGCACCTTTCTTTTGTTCATAATTAGAGACGTTTCACAGTTATCCTACATTTGTTTTTTTTTTCTTTTCCATCTTTTAAAATAGCCCGTCATGATTAGGTTATTCTTTATTCAGCATTCAGCCTAATTTGCAATATAAATTTTTCAGACGATTGATTTGTGTTTTTAATTTTATATCTATTTTATCATTTATCTTCCGTATTCCTTAGTTCTTTTTGGTAAAACTCTGGAATGAGAAGGTGCAACCTATGGATCAAAACAAATAGTCTTAAAATTATTTCTTATCAGATGTGGATACTTAAAAATTCTAATATAGACTATTTGAAATCACAAAATCGACAGCTTTAAAACTTGATTTTTTTATACATATTTTTCCCCTCGATAAATTAAATACCATGCTTTTCATATTATTGACAGCTGGGGGGAGGGGGATAAAAACAAATGGAACCCGTAAATTTACTTACCTTGCCTTTGGACATTTACAAAATTATTTTGTTAAAAAAATTCTGATTTTAAATAAAAGTACTCTGAAGTTGACATCAAAAGATGAATGATTTCTTATTGACAACATTAATGTCGTTTCTGGAGTTCCTCCCACAATCTTTTGGTATTTTCATGGGTTTCAATTGCGCTGCGTCATGAGCAGACTCATTTTATGTATTTATATGAAGCGGAACTTGTACTTTGCAGAATAAGTCTTATGCATGAAAAGAAGAAAACACTTGCTATGACCTTCCATTCCACATTTTGATCTATCGACGATCGCGATTAAGTATGGATGTATTCGTTCTTATATCGAGACGTTATTTTCTGGTGAGCTTGAAATAAAAGATAGCACAGAGTCAGATACCACAGAGTTAGACACATCTACTTTCTATTTGGATGCCTGGTAATTTTACTTGAGGGAAACGTTATTGATAATCTAGCAACCAAGCTCTATGATGAACGTGATGACTATAACTTTTGTATTGACAACTTCCTTTACTCATGCAGTAATATACCGTCATAACCTGCATACAGAGTGTATATATCTCAATTGATTTGATACGCAAGAGCCTGCTCTCTGTATGAACAATTTCTAAAGCAAGGTAAATTATTGACAAACAAGTTGATGACATATGAGAATGTCAATTTTCTCGTTCAAAACCATCATTTAGTAAGTTCTATGGTAAAAAAATGATGCCTTGTCAGCAAAAAAAATTACCAATGAGGCATTGAGCAAAAAAAAATATATCATTGAGTCTAACGCTTACTGATATTTCTCATGGTTTGTCCATTATTAATACACTAAATGGGCAACGGAGTTTTCAGATATTTCCCGATCATAACAAGGAGCACACGGCAGGTATGACCGGTCATCAGGGGATGCTCACTCCTCCATGGCACCTGATCCCACCTCCGATGTTTTAAAGGTCTGTGTTTGCTCTGTTTTTTTTTTGTTTTGTTTTAAGGATTTTTTATCTTCAATACAGTTTGTTATCTCATAATGTTTCATTCTTGTAATTAACATCTTGTAATTTACTTTTTTATTTGCCAAAATTTTACACTATCGAAATGTGTGCACGCAAAAAAAAAATTATAAGCAAAGATTTTATATAGTATTAACCATAATTCTAGATTTTTTTTTTTTAGCTTAAAGTACAATGCAGATAGGTAAAGGACACCTGTACATCAGCCTTTGTTCATCAGCCTATGAAGAGATTCGGGATTAATTTCTAAATTTTGTTTTTAGCATATGTAGTTATTATTTCGACTATTTTATTATGTGTTGGGAGTTGATTTCGTGTTGCTGCTAATTATATTATATATATTATATAATATCTATGTGCATGAAGAAAGTCAGAAAGACGTCTAAACTTATCATTCTCGGGCATGAGGATTTTACTCTCAGAAATTTTCATGTTAAAGAAATTATCTCAAAGAAAACACAATAAATATCTTTTTTTTAAAAAATCAAGTATCCGTAATTCGTTGAAATTCAATGATCTTTATAGCACATATTTAATTTCTAATTATAAACATGTCGGTGGCAAACAGTTGATGTTAGTAAATGCACGTTAGCTAAACTCTGCAATGACCTACATATGATGTGCAAAAAAGTGTAATCCTTATTCGCAAGAACGCATGGAAATCCTGAGCCTAGCTATAAAGTACTTTCTCAGATACTGTGAAATCACTCATTTTCGTTGGTTTGCCGCAAGTTATGTTATATTGTATAATATAAGTTGAAATAAGCTTCAGTCCTTAAATAATTATATAAAATGTACATATTCATAGCTGTCTTTTAATAAATCAGTAATTTCTTGTTCCTGAATAAGTTTTCTTAATCATTATTGCTATTATATTTTTTTTTAGGAAATGACGTTATTCATCAATTAACTAAAAACAAGCCGTGTCTGTACGTGTCCATTATTTTGACCAATGGAACCACTCTATATCAACAGTACGAAGAATTCTCCATAACCAACGAGACAGACAACTACAGACTTTACCTGAATGGACCGACCGAAGGGACCTTAGGTGAGATGCGGGTTTAATAGCTCACCTGAGCTGGGGGATCTGATTAAAGGGTGTCTGGCGTCTGTCCGTTGTCTGTAAACGTTTCACATTTTCGACTTCTTCTCAAGAACCTATGAGCCAATTTCAACCAAATTTGCTACAAAACATCCTTGGACAAGGGGATTCAAGCTTTTCCACAAGAAGTTCAATGCATCCTTTTCAAGGGAGATAATTTATCGTGACAATTTGGCGATAAGTTCAATGCATCCTTTTCAAGGGCGATAATTATTCGTGACAATTCGTGTAAATCATTCAAAATTCTTTTCAAGGACAACTGGGCAAGAAAAAAATAATCTGACCGAAGCTATATTTATTTCATAAAAGACCTGATTACTTTATTCTAATTCAATATGATTCGTACTTTTCGAAATAACGGATAATACGTTACATGCAGGTATGGTACTCGCCGCACTTAAACAACGCTATATAACAGATACGCACTGTCATACATCCTTAAACAACGTGTTATTTTGTTTAAAAGATAGAAAATTGCGCAAACACGTTCGCATATTTCACTTTTTTTTCAGAATTCTTGGCACCAAACGTACATTAACATTTTTCACAGTTAATTTCTCTGTAAAAATTCGTTGAAAAGTAGCATAAGACAAAATTATAATTTCACATATCTATTTGATCGTCTGTTTGTTGATTTTTTTTCAATGACAGACGCCATTGAACATTACGGTCCACCCTCTCATTTTTCTGGTTTATTTTGTTTTATTTTATCTGCTTAGCATTCATTGACACACCACCCACTGAAAATCGCTGACACCGTTCATTTAATCAAGTTTTCTATTTACATTATTTCCTCTGTAAATCTTGTGATTTAACATGACTGTCTCTACTGGTGATTTCCCCATTTTGACGCAAAAATGCATAACAGTTTGTTTTAGCGGGGTTTTTTTCTTTTCTACATTTCTTTTTATCAATGCATCTGAGTGTATGATAAGAAAAATGATGATATCTTTTTTTCAACGGTTTTTATGTGTTTTTCTTTTACATTCTATAAAAGTACACTTAATTCGTGACGTGTGGCAGAAAAGCGGCACCACTCATTATGTTCTATGTTTCAAACATTTATAAAATAATTTCAGTGAAACATAATTAAATGAAAAATTGGATTTCAATTAGTTTCATGAAAGTGCGTCTTTTGGTATAATATATTTGAAAATATCACGAGAAATATAAAAAAATATATATAGGATTTGTAAAAATTTTTATGAAAACATAAATAATCTTACCTTACTGATCATGTTCCTTCTTAAAAGTTACCTTTAATTGATCGCAAAATGCAGGTTCATGTTTGAAAGTCTTTTAAATGCATTTACATACTTTGTAAAGAAAATTTAAAAGATCGGGCAATATGTAATACTTTTCTATGAAAAAAAGATAAATACCATACTTCGATCCTCCTTATAAATGATAATTATAATATTTCTTAGCAGGAAACAAAATCCTTTTTCTTTTACTCTAAATACGTACATTATTGATAGATATATAAAATTATTTTATCTTTAGGGGCCTACTGAACTATTCTGTGCGCAATGTCTAGCACAGTATAGTAAAATAAAGCGTATCTTAACTTTTAAAGCTATCCTAAAACTTGAGGAGGAAACTTGTTGAGTTTGACATTTTGATACGCATTTTGAAACTTGTTGAGTTTGACATTTTGATACGCATCTTCTGAAAAACAAGACTGTACAATTTTGTGTTTCTTGCATATAATGTACAGTATAGCTTAACTCACTGATATAATAATTAAAGCAAAATAGGAATCAAATAATTTTCATAATTTGCTAATTCTTCCAAGTGCAGAAAATAGAATTTTTTTTCCATAATCTTATAGTAAATGTACCAATATTTCGAAATGGCAAGAGTTAATATCAGGTACACATAGAAGGATATGGAGTATTCAATTCAGTATTCAATATCAAAGTCCATAAAACAATACAAAATAAGAGCAGAGCAAACACGGGCCTCCGAAACATCGGAGGTGGGATCAAGTGCCATGGAGGAGTGAGCATCCCCTGCTGACCTGTCACCCCCGCCGTGTGTTCCTTGTCATGATCGGGAAATAACGAAAATATCCGTATTCAATTCAGTGTATAAAAAATGGACTATGAAAATAATCATTTGACTCAATGATAAATTGTATTTTCTGACGAGGTCATTGCATCAACTATGAAACCCACAAAATGATGACTTAAAAGGAGACTGCTGATAATATTGTTTCATGAACTTGCTTGTCAAATATTTACCTCGTTTAAGAAATTGTTCATACGTAGAGTATGCTCTTGCGTATCGAATCAACTGAAATATATATATACATGTACCCTTTGTGCAGATGTTAAAGATATATTGCTGTATAAGTAAGGGAAGTTGACGATAAAAAAGTTAAAGTAATCTTGTTTACCGTAGAGCTTGGTTGTTAGATTATCCTTTAGGTCTTTTTCAAGTAAAATATCCAAGTATAAACAGATGTCTCACCAGGACATATCGTATCAACGTACGAATGGAAATTACCATTGTTAATTGATAATACGTCGTCGATATATCTAAATGCCGAGTTGAAGACCACAGCAAGTGTTTTCTTCTTTTCGAGCATAAGATTTTGCACAAATTTTGATTCATATGAATATATAAACAGGTCTACTATATATAATGACATGCTATAAAGTTACTCTTTATACGCAATAAAACCCAAGTCGGTTCCTTTAAATATATAGAACACTATTAAGGTGACAATATGCTTATTGCGTGGACCTTGAGGTCCACGCAGTAAATATAAAAGCGAGGTTAAACCGGATGCCATGGGCAAACGACAGGCTTCGCATGCGCAAGAATGCTGGAGAGCTCGCACCTTAGGTAACTTGCCCTTAGAATAGTTCGCCCGATTCGAATTAGAATATGCCATTCATTGGCAAAACGCACTTTAAATAATAAGCATATCGCATTTACATACTATTCATTGGCGGATCAGGCATTTTAAAAAGTAGGAAGAACTTGCAGATACATGTAACTTAACAATTTGAATGAAAAAAGTCATTCAACGACTAGTTCTAGCTTTTCAAAGATAGAACAAGTTTTCACCGGCATAAGTTTTGTGCATCAAGGCTCGCAATTTTTTTTTTATTTCAGCAATCCAATACCGTTTGATAGATGTCTATATATAGAAATGGCTTTTAATGTGTGTGTGTGGGAGGGGGGGGGGGGGTCCGACAAAAAAAAAATCTTCGCGCTAGAGCTGTGATACACGTGAGCCATCAGATCTCTAATTTTCCTCTTATAGATTTCTTCCGGATAAATCGAGAACAGGTACGTGTCAAGTCCAAACCATTATGGGTTACATATATCAAAATAGCCCAATTTTTGAAACTAACAAAACTATAAAGGCCGCTAATCGGAGATAAAATTTAACAATTTTGCTTTGAGACTACACAATCAGTCATAAGTAGGCAGATCATTGTGGAAAATGTTAACATACCTACAAGAATATTCAGTACACATGGAAAATTTTTAAATTGAATTTCGTTTAGAAAAAAACATGCATATGGTCCACGTATTGCTGTCCTTTTTTAAAGGACAGCAACTTGTTACTATATATAAAAGATATGAAACAGAGAATGACAGGTACTTTTTTAAATTATCTCTCTAAACATATGAAAGCCAGACTCATCATGACGGAATGTACATGAACTTCGTGTGTTTATTTTAGAAATAAAAAATACTTTACGGAAATTCATATGACATTCGAATTTGTGTCTGTTATACTTAACTTCGGGGTATTTATAAGTATTAAAGTAATAACAAAGTTGAAAAATTGCAATGATTCCATAACTGTAAACTTTAAGTGATGTGAACAATAAAAATTGAAAAAAAACCTTATTTGATAATATTCTACAATCAACAGTAGATTTAATATCTATTTTCTTTGAATTTTCGTATTTGTTATGAATAATTAATCCTAGTCATTTTCATTGTTTCGATAAGATTAATTGATACTTGTATATAAAAACGGATGTACAATATAAATTATTAAAGACTTGAACTTCTTTTACTTTAAATTTTGTGAATAAGAATAATCTAATTTGTGGTCTTTTAATTTAATTTCCTTGATTTTTGTTCAGGTGACAGTATGTAAAATACGGGGAGTTATTACTACGATATGTCAGGGATGTCATTTACCACCCAAGACAGGGATAACGACGGGTGGAGTGGTGATAACTGTGCTGTTTTACACGGAGGAGGAGGAGGCTGGTGGTATAACGAATGTTACTCCGCCAACCTCAACGGTCCCTGGTCCCCGGGATTCTGGGACAATTCCTACAGTTATAACTGGTAATGAGATAGAGGAGACTTCCATGATGATAAAACATCACTGAAAAGCTATTGGCAGGCAAGCAGTTTGGTACAATAAACAGTACAACTCGTCTTATCCGGAAACCTGGACTTGATAATACCTCTAATAAAAAGACAATGATACAAGTATATTTCATAGAGTATTTAGATATCGCCTCTCTACTAACCAAGATATTTAAATATATATTTAAAGGACAAGACATGTTTCACTATAGTAAGTTTTGATAGTGATGGAAATGTCATGAGCGTATTGCTGCGCTTTTGATATTTTTCAATGCAGACATTTCACTTTTAAAAGTATCACTTTTGTGCAAAGGGCAAATTACAGTTTTCCATTGTTCAAATTTTAGTAAGATATTTAGTGTTAGTAACTGCTTTTATTAAAATAATTATCTCAACAACATACAAATTGGTTTGAATCTTTTATCTCAAAAACATATACTTTTAAAAAAGATTTCATAAAACAAAAAAAATCAATATACAATATTTCTACAAATATTTAATTTGCAATATGCATGCAAAATGATTTATTAAGTGATTGATGTGAATACTAACGTGATTTTATTGATTGAATATAATGCTGTGATTGATCCTAGGCGTTATTTATGTTAAGTTGATATATGACTAATTATGTTATTGATCTAGTCTAATTTGGTGATTATGTTATAGCTGAATGTTAAATCTTTAATGTTATTATAATTATTTTATATTATATATTTTCTTTATCATATAAAATTTTCCTGATCTGTTATTAATTTTAAATATGCAATGATATAAACATTTTTTTATTAAAGCCTACTATATTATAGATGGAACAAAACTGGTCTTGACGGTAATGCAGATAAAAACGTATTTGTCATGTAATGTTTTTGCATGAAATGTATAATTGTTCTTTTAATATTTATCATTTTGAAAAGTGTATATTAAGCTTATATAAATAATAAAGTACTTATGACTATATAATGATTATCCTTGGCTAAAATTTCAAGCTATACATTTAATAAAGATAAGGCATCTATGCATTTGACGTCTTGTCTTCGTATAAGCTGTACGACCGTTAACTTAATACTTGTACCATTTAGAAAGAATAATAATATTGTAAAATTGAGAGTAAGAAAAATATTCTGAATCAAGCAGCTTTACAGGTGATATCTTATCAATTCAACGATAGTCACCTATAGGGGTTCTTCACAGCTTATATTTAGTTACTATCGGACTTTTACAAGGAGCGCTGACTTTTAAAGTTGACGCTTATTTTTACACTAGGGCTATGTATGGTAGCTCCTTAATGATATAAATATTTAGCTCAACATTTAAAAAAACGAAAATAACGGGTTATTTAAATGCACATATAAGTTTTCCTTGAAGAAAACGACAACCAAACTACCCTCAACTCCCGGTCTTCTCATGTAAGTGCCCCTAACACCATACATATGGCCACTACTTCCATACATGATACAAGTTTAAATGTCCAAATAATCCGTCAACTGTAGAAGTCAGTGCTTCTCGTAAAAGTCCAGCAAATATGTAGACTAATGGACTTTTGCGAAGACACTGATTTTACAGTTGACGGCTTACTTTTACAACAGGAAAATACACGGTAGCTCTTTTGTGAAAAAATATTGATCTTAATATTTAACAAAAAGATAATAACAGGCTATTTCAAAGATAATATTACGTTGTCTAGGACGAAAACGGCAATATTCATACCCTCAACACCCTCCCTTCAAGTCTTGACTAACTTCGGCCGAGTTTTCCTACCGAAATGTTTCTTCTTCTTTATTTCATTTCTTAAGTTATTTAAAATAAAAGATATATTAATTCTCGTAAATGAAATATCCAAATAAATTTTATTTCACCATCAATTGTAATTTTAGTTTGATAAATTATTTTAAGCCCCTTATACAATAACTTTCACCTCTTGTGATGTTTTCTATTTTCTTTTTTCAATTCCTTACCTCCGTACATGACGCAGGTTTAAATGTCCAAGTAAGGTGTCGAATGTAAAAGTAAGTCTCTTCATAAAACTCCACATTGACCGGTGTTAGCATTGTAATGCATTGTATCTCTTTGTACAGCGGAAGAGAGGTTGTGGTAATCTACCATTCATTTCTATCATTATACAGAAATATCGATATGTAGACAATGATAAGCTGTGTGTTATACTGTAACAGTTGTGTCTCTCTTCATGCAAATAATTCGACATATAATCAGTGGTAAGAATGGTATTGAATTGATTACCCTGTATCTCTGATTCTACCACTGACAGTTATTACCTGGATCAAACAAATGTTGCGGACATTATTCTCCCATAACTCAAAAATGTCATTGAAAATTTATCAGATCAAATACACTTTTCAAATCTGTACAGTTAAAATTTATTATCACTATAGAGTCTAATATTTATTTAGATTATATCAATGTGTCATCTTGCGCAGTCTAAGCCGTGTGTATTTAAACAGTTGATAAATATCCGTTTTATAGCCAAGTTTTGCTGCGTTGCAACCACTATTGAAACAAGGACTACTCTTGAAATAATTATTATTACATAGTAAAAATGTTGAAATCAAAACCTGCGCACTGTTTATTGTCAATCCGTGCTCAGTGATGTGTGCAGACTCTAAAAATTCAACACACCCTGTGATTCGTAAACATTAACAATATGGCCGTTCCCTGCTTACAGAAACAGTGTACAAGTGTGTTCAATTTGCTAAACTCTGTACACAAGGCGGAATGATGATACTTGTGAAAGGGTTTTACTTTCAAACATTTACACTCTGATAACAATTTTTTTCTGGAAAAAAGCAATCATATTTTTCTTTGATTCACAACAAAATTGCCACTTTTGAAAGTTTCGAGGATGTGTCAATCGAACACGTTCAATAACTTTGAGATTAAAAAACGATTTAAGTTATATTTTCGTGTGAGATGCTTTTGCATTACATGTATATAAGTCTTGATACGATATAGAAAATTTGAGAAAATATAAACTTCAAATATATGTCTATGTACCTTTAAATTACCAAAATATCCTTGCATCAAGACCATTACAATAAGCAGATCTCTCTGTTTCCTACTGGACAAGTAAATCATGTTTAGCTCACCTGAAACCGAAGGCTCAAGTGAGTTTTTCTGATCAATTTTTGTCCGTAGTCCGCCCGTTCGTCTGTCCGTCTGTAAACATTTAATATTTCGCAGCACCGTTAAGGTTACAAATGGAAATATCGCCGATTTTTTAAGATAAAAAATATATACTTTATTAGGATAGGCGATTCTTTTTAGGACTTCATTGATATCAAAATAATGTAATGTGGTTGAAATCTACATGTTGGGGACATTTAGATTTTTTATTTATTTAGACTTGTCACGTGATGTCCACGTCACATGATTTTAGCAAATATACTTGCAGTTTAGAGGTCATCTATGAATTCCAATATTGCAAGGGCATAACCAAGTAAAAAAATTTAAGTTTAATTTATAATCCTTTTCAGCACTATATGTAGTTTGTGAAAAGTGCTGCGAACCTATATAGATTCCCATTTTTAATTGCTAAAATTTAATTTGTTGGACGGCAGATTCAATATTTTGCTGGTCATTTACATTAAATATAGCTATATTTATTTATTTGCAAGATTTCGTGAGGTTCGCAGCACTTTTCAAATAATGCTTCTTAAGTTTAAATGTAAAAACTTGACAAGATACATTGAGGGTATGCCCTTGCAATAAATCGATTTATTAGGGCCCTTCCATTACTTTTTCAATGAATCTGCATACAAACACACGACAGTATCACTTGTCTGGAGAATGTACAACAGTTTATAAATGAAATACTAAAATAGACATCGCATCCAAGTTTAGGGCCTTTTATTTAATTGCAAATAATATTTTAGTTGAGAGCAAAAGACATTTTTCAAGATACATTGAGGGTATGCCCTTGCAATAAATCGATTTATTAGGGCCCTTCCATTACTTTTTCAATGAATTTGCATACAAACACACGACAGTATCACTTGTCTGGAGAATGTACGACATTTTATAAATAAAATACTAAAATAGACATCGCATCCAAGTTAAGGGCCTTTTATTTAATTGCAAATAATATTTTATTTGAGAGCAAAAGACATTTTTCATTGTATAAAATGTGACTTGATCAGCCTCTCACTGTGTACAAACTGCGTCATTTTTTCGAGATGACGTCACATTGACAAGTGCATTGCGATCGATGCATCGTTTATATACTGTTGTGTGGGATATAACAAACGACAAAACTGCATGAAATAGCAAGTTTGTATGTAGTATACAGCTATCCAGTTCTTTGAAATAACAAATACTTTCATTTTGTGGTATTTTGAAGACCTTACATTATGCGTGACGTCATAGATAACATTTCCCGTACAAATTAGGCCCCGCCTCCTTACTTTAACCTTAACTGTGCTGCGTTTCAACATCTTCTAAAGAAAAACTGGGCCAATTTTAACCAAACTTGGTACAAAGCATCCTTGGTTGATGGGAAAATTTCAATTTTTCATTTTATCCAGCTTTAAAACTAACGGTTACTTTGGATATATATTACGCATTTTTAATGAGTTCTCTGTATTAATGAGGTAAGCAAATGGAAACAAAATTTGTATTTTAGTAATACATGAGAAATATTTAAAGCTGAACAGGTCATACGCCAATTTCGATTTCCTTAATTAAGATACTCAGTACATCAACACCAGTGTATATTCCTAAAACACATTCATTTTTTTAATCGCGTTCAGTTTTATGTAGAAATTTGACTCACCGATAGGTATATTAGCAATATCAATATAATGCCCATAGGATTTACCAAATACTGGCCTGAAATAAGCCACATGATATAAAACTATTTAGCGCAATTCGGTCTGAAAATTTTCTGTTTGTTATTTTTACCTTATTTTTTTTTTATTCAGAGAAAAAAAATCTAGTTACTTTACTAAATTGACTGAAGATGTAACTAAAATGTAACTAAAAATTATTCGGCTAAAAATTCTGAAATCAGGAATCAAATATTAGCTATTTGCTTACATGTAACAGTGATTTTCATTGAGTGTTGAATAAGTGTGAGGTTATATGGAAATTCTCGATATATCTCTTGGCACATCATATTTGGAACCATAAAGAGAGATCAGAGAGAAATGTTTTTTTTATATATATTCTACTGCAGAGAATGAGCTAATCACACACTATTTTATATACTTCTAATAGATGCGCACTTCTTTACTCCGAAAAGAGACTCGGACATATGAAGAAAGTGTTGCTGTTTTTATCAATAGCTGTCTTGATTCTTTATAGGTAACAGCTTGTTATATCATTACGGGATGTCTTTCAGTACCTTAGATGGTGACAATGACGGACTTAGACGTAATTGTGCCGCTATGCATAATGGAGGTTGGTGGTTTAGATATTGTCATCGTGCCTTCCTTAACGGTCCCTGGTACCCGGCAGACTGGACCAGGCCTTGGTATCCAACAGTTACCGATTGTAGAGAGATAAAGAAGATTGTAATGATGATAAAGAATCACTAGGTTCACGATGTTTTACGATGTTTATGACGCGTCCTCGATGTCACGGTGCCTTCTTCACATATCTGTGTTGTTCGTGGATACTTTTTTTTATTCTAAATCGATTATTGTTCGTTTTCTTTATCTTTTTCATTACTGACGAAAATGAGATCATGAAAATATGAATATATAATATTTTAAACAAATTAAAAGAACATTCCAAAAATCGTAGATAGAATTTTTTCTAAGACTTCATAATTTTGGGCTTATGGGAAAAACCAAGAGTTTACTTGATAAAAATATATTGCGACATATACATGTATTTTAAATTTCAAGTTACCACAGACTCCAGCAGCTTCTCTACATGCAATATATTCTGAGTTCTCAATGAAATTTAGAATTCTAAAATCGATGTATTATCATACTAAAAGTCCATCTATGAGTACACCCTTTTGCAGGCAATGAAAATAATACTGATTTTGGAAACTTGACAGGGCCTTTTCAGATCATAGCAATGACAATTTTATAGTGTTGGGGGTATTTCAAGTCCTCAGTTTAGCACTGTGAATGTGATGAGACTTTTTTTACAATACAAAGAGACGTCAGCATAGGTGATGACATCACATTGACACCAACCTTACTCTTTCCCATGCAAAGTTTGAGAATGTCAAAGAAAGTCTATATTTGGCTTTTTCGACCCCAAAATAAATGTTAAGATCTGTGAATATGGATCTTCAAACCATAGGTTTTATAAACCACATTTTACATACTTAAACAATCCGATTGTTCCATTGCAATTGCAATTTGCTAGAAAAGGATTGAAACTTTAATTTTTTTTTATTAGCAAAAGGGTCCAGAATTGTTTTCCACCATGTTTCAAGTTGACGTTTATGTATCTTTTCCTGCATATATACAACAGCATACACCCCCCCCCCCCAATATTGATCATCTGAAATACGAGGGTTGTCCCGTAAAATCGTGGACAAAGCGTTTTTCTCAAAAAGTAATGGGCGCATTCAGTAAATGTTTATTTATCATATTTAAGTGCATGATAATTTTTTGGATAAAATACAGGCAAAAATAAAGATGTTATTATGCTTGAATGTGCACGAGGTATTGCCCTACGGCGCACGGTAAAAAAACCAAGGTTTATTAAAGAATACACAAGTTTGAATTCAAAATAAAAGTTTTGAATACATAAGATTTGGAATAAAATTATCCTTATTCAATTCCAAAATTAATTTTGTAGTCTTTGTAAAGATTTTAAGGCATTTACTTAATTTTTGGCAGTTTCTCGAGCATTCTAAATGGGAAAGTGGTTAAAACAACACACGAAAAATGGCAACGTTTTATGACGTTACGGCGCACCGGAGAACAGTATAGTTTTATTTTTATGTTGTAATGACACCTTTACAGACTTGAAATGACCATAGAAGAAAAAAGATTTTAAATTATCACCGTATCTTAAGTAATCAAATGAAATAGGAGTTTTCTTGGCGAAGTTTTTTTTTAAGAGTTCCTGGGGAGTACAAAACATACGGACAAACTCCTAATGTATTAGCAAAACACGCTGTCACAGTAGAATGCCGATATGAGATTTTCTATTAGTTGAATGATAATGAGAATATTGTCCGTAACTTATTAATAAATCTTCAGAAGATCGCATGAGGGTGCCAATTGCTTCTTCGGCTGTTTATGGAGACTTGGGAATGTGTATCAAAGAAATTCCTAAATTTAAGTCGGACTCATCCAACTTCATTTTCAGCAAAGATAAAACGTGCCGCTGTTTTAGACACTTTGACGTTTATAATCCATGAGCCGTAAGGCGATTCAATACATGGCATAAAATGTCATAATTTGTTTATTTATGCATATATTTATCTGAAAATTGCCTTGTATATTACTAAAATATGTACTAAATAATAGTTAAAATTTCAGAACGCAGTGCTGTTTATTTTTCACAGTAGACAACTTGTCCACGATTTTATGGGACAACCCTCGTATAATCCTCCTATCTTCTTCCTTATCTCACAGATTAAGTCTGGTTGGACACTTTACTGGTACCGAAAGTTAAAAACGAAGACTTTAAAACACATCCTACAAAAGGAATAAAATTGATATAATCCTGTTCTTTCAACTGAGATCATAAATTCCTGAATATTTTGAATGATGTGGAAGATTACGCAAGGTGATGGGCCAAAGATGGAATAGAAGACTTTAATACTTTGTCAGAATGGATTAAAAGTAACAGTTACTACACTTTTCTTTGGATAAACTAATCCAGTATGTAAAAGCGTGAAAAAGTAAGATTGATGTTCTTCGACGTTTTTCGTCAGTACCGTGTCCACTAACCTTAAAAATTGTTTAAAAGTAAAACCAGGCACTATTATAGTAGTATCGGTAATTTATGTACCAAAGTACGGCATTATTATACTAGTCATATCATACTTTGAAAATTCAAGGGGGATGGTGTGCGCCCCCACCCCCTTGAATCCGCCAGTGTTTTATATCCCCATGGACACGATGATTATGTCCTTTAAAAGAATGCAATTAAGGAAAATCGTCAGAAATGGACGGACTCTTTTAATTTAGTGCATTATCAACTTTTTGTCTGCTGTTCAGAAAATCAGTAAGGTAAAAAAAAATAATTTTCACGGAAATTAAAGAAACTGATGTAATCATTACATTCACTTTGGTTTTTGATTGTGCTACTTTGTTTCTGATATAAGTATTTACTATAATTAAGTTTTTCCCATTCCCAACAATATTTGAAAATAACTTTCTGGAACTTTAAGTATCTCTCAGTCTTGTTAAGCGTTTCCACCAGCTCAACGTGAGATTATCTAAGCTCCATCTCTCCTGATCTCATTTATAATCATTAAACACTCTAAATCCGGTGTCTTTATTATTTCCATGCGTTAGATACATAAGTAGATGCGTTTCCGTTCATAAAAAAAGCATTGTGATTCACAGGTCCTTGTTTGGAATTGTAACTTCTAAATTTACTCCTACATTCTGTACATTGTAGCATTATCAATCACCATAGTATCAAGTATTTTAAATCTAATTGCACAACATGATTGCACATTATCATAAACAATAATATACAAAATAAAACAGTTGAGATTTATTTGATTTAAGTTTATCCCAAGGTTAATTATATATAATGAAACTAAGGGGCACTAAATAATATATAGTTAATGAGACAGTATTCACATCCTATCATATTGAAACCCCTTTGTTTCTGTATGCGTTTTCTTAGAAAAACATTTCTAATGTGGAGTGAGGCAACCTGGATCCGTCCTTGTACTTCAATATGGATAGCTTTGTTGTGTTTGTAGTGTTGCTAAATTATACGCAGGGTAAGTTTTAGTCCAATGATTATTACTGTCTGGGTATTTCGGTCAGTAATACATCTTGCGTGTTTATCAAACTTAGATAGTCTGCTTTACAAATTACAAAGTTTGGGTAATTAGCACGTATATTTTATAAAGGTAATCTTGGTTATGACTAAAACATGTAAAAGTTAGGTAGATTGTGTAATTTAATACACATTACTGCTTATTTCCAAATGCAATACATTTTTTTTTTATTTTAAGTAATGGACTTCAAAGATTTTTATCGAAATATTAGTTTGCAAAATTCTTTTACAGATTCCGATTATGTTCAAATACCCATAATGCTCAATGCTATAGAATCTATTGCTTCAGTTTCTTTTTTTTACAGAGGATACATGTTTTATTATCCATTTTATTAAGTTGTGCAAGAAGGAATTTGTCGCAAGTATTTATCCATTCATTATAAATTTGAACAATAGATATATACATGTATAATTATTACAAACATCTAGGAATTTTGGATCAACCATGGTAATTATACAATATTTTAAACCAAAAGTACAAATCGGAGATGTTGCATCAGTTAGATATTTCTTAAAAAGTCGATTCAGAGTATGCAACCTTGGTTTGTATATTATAACCGCTTTCTCATACTAAAATATATCTTCCTGAATTGAACAGTGATGAATGAAAACTGTTATCTTCTCATGGCCTTTTTATGACCTTTAAATTGTGGTTTAAAATATAGACTATGAACCAATCATCTTTTCTTTAATAGGAAAACGACTCTAAGCATTCTAAAATTAAGGTAGAAACACCAAATAAAAATAATTTTATTGAAAGATCATTCTGATTGATCATTATTTTAAAATAGATTGAAATGGATCACATACCTCGACTATCGGAGATGGTCTATGTAGGATTGTGTCATAAAATAGAGAGTCCTACACAAATGAGAATCAGGAGAGAAGTAAAAGACATTGAGGAAGTTATTTTGAAACCTGCTTTTTTTTCACGCAGCCCTTTGACCGCTTTTTGAGTGGAGATAGGCGTGAGGGATTCAGATTGATGCCTTCAGATCACGATTTTTTGTTCTGGCCACTAGACCACAAGGTTATCTGCAATCTTTCTCAGATCAGTCTCTATCGAATCCGACAACACACAAAATAAAGCTTATTTAAGGTGTGTATTTTTCATATCACCTTTGTTTTATAGTACATTGTAATGGACCACATACCTCGACTATCAGAGGTCGTATACGTAGGAATGTGTCTTAAAATATAAGGAGTCCTACAGAAATGAGGATTAGGAGAGAAGTGATGGACGCTGAGGAGGAGATAATAATGAAATCAAAGAATATGACGAGGTGCCACGGAGAAATGATGAGTGGGAGTAAACGTATAGGATTAAGACTGAATTCATCAGATAATGATTATATGTTCTGGCTCCGAGACCACAAGGTAATCTGTGATTTCTCTCAGATAAGTCTCTACCGTACCCCACAACACACTCTGATTCTGATGGAGTGTGATGATCTACCACCGAGATTAAAGCTGATGAGTCCTTCAAATGATGCCAGTATCAATTCTTTCTGTGTAGTTAGGAAGAATGAAATATATATTTCTAGTGATTTTTTTTCGCTTTTCTAATTTGCAAAACCTACAGTCCAAACATCTCATTTTTGCTTTATCCGTACCTCATAGACCCTGTTCATCAAATATCAGAACACATGATGCTAAAGTTGATTCTGTGTTTTGCTTTCGGTCACATCACTGGCCAACACAAGCTCTGCCATGGATACAAACATGTCGTCAACAAGGTTGGTCCTCAGAGAGTGTTCTTTCAGAAATATTAAGTTGAGGATTCCACATCGTTCCTATCGGCAGCGCACCTGGAAATGGGGAAGAATGGAGAATATCATTCTTGAAAGCGGGAGTGGAACTTATGTATTCAATGAATCATTGTAAGTTTTTGTGTTACGGTCTTTTGAAAATTTTCTTAAATGAAATCATTAATTGTCATCGAAACAGCGACTCCGTTCTTTGTTCATACTTTATGAAAACAATTGTTTTTTTTTTTGGGGGGGTAATTCAAACTAATAATTCCTCTATCTGGAAACCAGAGAACCTATTGTCATATTTCTGGAAATGTTTTTAATTATTGATTTACTGCGTACGTATTGGAAAATGTCCAAACTTTTGTATTCCGCAACAACATGTTTAGGGTGAAAATCACCGGTTCTGTACAAGCTTCGTTGGTCCGTCAATTGCATGAACTGTATGATAAGGGAAAATCATGTTTACTATTAAGTCAAACCCTAAGACCTTCCCTCAATATGTTTTTTTAAACGGAATACAGAAAGTCCTTACGGACGGGAGAAGTGTCCTAAGGAGCACCGGTTTAGATTTCTGCCTTTTTAGTGAATTAATGTCATCAGAATGCCCTTGCAGTTTTGAGGAATTTGCAGTTTACATGAATCGATTGAAAAGTTGAGAAGAAAAAGGTTGGCACTTAACCAGGTGGCTACATTATAATGTAAGGCATCGGATATATTGAGGATCACTGCCCTAACAATGCAGAACAATACATATTCAAATAAGAATCGTACTCTCTACTACAATATCAGTAGAGAAGTTTCAATGTTAAAACTGTGATGTACAATTGGTTGTGTGTCAGACATTCTGTATCTTGCTATGTACTTCTAAAAATACGTAGGTATGATCGTCCTTTCATTTGTTCATAGAAAGCACATGAAAGAATGTCAGTCCTTTTTATCATGTACCATGGTAATGTTAATAGATATTTGTATGAACACTTTACGGCAGTGATGTCTCTGGAGAAGAAAATCAGGAAAGCGCTTATGTTCCACATTGAATTATATTTTGAGCGAACTTACATTGACGAAATAGTGTTAGAGCAACTAATCAGTAACAGGAATGGTATGCTTATGTGATGTATTCCGCCTGTAGTGATGTTACACATGTTGTTTATATTGAATTACCACAGACATAGTGACACAGTCAGGTCACAACAATGTTTACAGGATCTACAGATTCCGATTCTCTGTGATGCCGGGATTCATGTACCAACATCACAGAGAGATATCTCCTGGCAAATACTTTGTCTCTGTCATCAAATCACCGGAGACTGTTTAGGATCTCTACGGTCCTATCAATATTCTTTACAACAAAATCCTTATAAAAAATCCTGGAAGCAACTCTGTTAAGAATGAACACACTTCCTCATGGACTTAGGTAATACTATATTTCTCAAATGAAAATGCGAAATGTTTATTTATGTTTATTTGTCACTTCAGAAAGGTCCGTACGTGATCCTGTTAGATTTATTTGCATTTGTTTCTTAAAAATCCCTTTTTATTTATTTTTTTGTAATACTGATTTCTTACCCTATTATTTATATAAATGATTATACCTTCACTACCGAAACCTATATTCTATACATGTATTTTATGATTCATACTTTATAGCATTGAACATTTTAATAAAAACAGATATTAGTTAAAATTTCTTTTGCTAGGTTTCTCACATCCGCCGTAATAACTACATTTGTTTACATCTAAATATCTAGAAGAGACACTAGAAGCGACGCCACTTGAGGAATTGTGGTTCCCTATATTTAGGACCTTTGAAAATAAGTGATCTAAGGTAATCATTATCAACCATATTTACACCACCTGTAATAACGTGTCCAGTATGACTAAAGTGATAGGTCGAAGATGAACACATTGGAGGATTAATTTCAGATACTTGATATCCAGGCTATGTAATTTTTTTTTTTGGTAATTGAAAAGTTTGGCAGCAATTGACTATGTTTATTTGAAGGTGTAATCTTTAACTTGAAATATTGAGGTATACAAGGTTGGGCGTTTTGTGATTAAGGATATTACTTATATTAACCGTGTCCTTTATTGACATATTTAAATTTAACGAAAACCGGGTTGTTTTAGCGGTATTAATTTTTCAGCAGCATATTGGGGTTTTAAAAAGTCTATGATTTGCAGTATTCATGATCAAAATTCCGAGCCTATATTCTGGTGTCGAAAAAATCATAATTGAACTTTTGATATGATAACTAGAAGATACTTGAGTAAATACGAATTAATTAAAGTACGCAAGTGAGTAAAGGCTAAATATGGGTTTTTCTATTCAAAGGAGCTAATAAAAATGCATAAATTGTATATTTTATATACAGAGAAATTTCAAACTGATTTTCTTATACATACGTAGTACCCGCAGTATATTAATGCAAGTGCACATTATGACGTCATAGTTCTTTCCCATTCAACGTTCCAAAACACATCAACAAGATAACGTCGGTGCAAGGGCATATTCTATTTAATTTGAAATAAATAAAGTATAATATTTCTTTAATCGATAAAATTTTTATGAAACTTACACAGGAGTGCATGTGCATTTTTACCCTGTTTCAAATGAAATCTGTACGAACAGTAACTAAATAATTGCTGTCTCGACATTTGTGCAGCAATATATTAAATCATCCTTGGAATATTCTGCTTCTTTTGGTACCTTGTTTCTGTAAAAGAAAGTATGGTATGCCCTTGGGCCGAAGCGATTTTGTTGTTTCTTCTCAAAGTGTGTAGTAACGGTCGATGGCGTCATAATATGACGTCATAGTGTGTACTCGCAATCGCATATCGTGGGTATCAAAAATGTATTAGAAAACAAGTCTTAACATTTTCTTCGTGAAATGTATAGCAATTATGGGTCTTGATTAATTATTTTGCATAGAAACCTCCATACGTGGCATTAACTCACTTGAGTAGAAAGTACTATACCATCCTTGAGTATTTTAAAATCAACAAAGGATCCATTTAATATTCAATTCAATCGGAGGGGATATTGAATGAAGTAAAATGAAATTCTGATGGAGTGTGATGATCTACCACCGAGATTAAAGCTGATGAGTCCTTCAAATGATGCCAGTATCAATTCTTTCTGTGTAGTTAGGAAGAATGAAATATATATTTCTAGTGATTTTTTTTCGCTTTTCTAATTTGCAAAACCTACAGTCCAAACATCTCATTTTTGCTTTATCCGTACCTCATAGACCCTGTTCATCAAATATCAGAACACATGATGCTAAAGTTGATTCTGTGTTTTGCTTTCGGTCACATCACTGGCCAACACAAGCTCTGCCATGGATACAAACATGTCGTCAACAAGGTTGGTCCTCAGAGAGTGTTCTTTCAGAAATATTAAGTTGAGGATTCCACATCGTTCCTATCGGCAGCGCACCTGGAAATGGGGAAGAATGGAGAATATCATTCTTGAAAGCGGGAGTGGAACTTATGTATTCAATGAATCATTGTAAGTTTTTGTGTTACGGTCTTTTGAAAATTTTCTTAAATGAAATCATTAATTGTCATCGAAACAGCGACTCCGTTCTTTGTTCATACTTTATGAAAACAATTGTTTTTTTTTTTGGGGGGGTAATTCAAACTAATAATTCCTCTATCTGGAAACCAGAGAACCTATTGTCATATTTCTGGAAATGTTTTTAATTATTGATTTACTGCGTACGTATTGGAAAATGTCCAAACTTTTGTATTCCGCAACAACATGTTTAGGGTGAAAATCACCGGTTCTGTACAAGCTTCGTTGGTCCGTCAATTGCATGAACTGTATGATAAGGGAAAATCATGTTTACTATTAAGTCAAACCCTAAGACCTTCCCTCAATATGTTTTTTTAAACGGAATACAGAAAGTCCTTACGGACGGGAGAAGTGTCCTAAGGAGCACCGGTTTAGATTTCTGCCTTTTTAGTGAATTAATGTCATCAGAATGCCCTTGCAGTTTTGAGGAATTTGCAGTTTACATGAATCGATTGAGAAGTTGACAAGAAAAAGGTTGGCACTTAACCAGGTGGCTACATTACAATGCAAGCCATCGGTTATATTGAGGACACTGCCCTAACGATGAAGAACAATATATATAAATAGGAATAGTTGCAAAGTTAAAACTGTCTTGTACAATTGGTTGTGTGTCAGACATTCTGTATCTTGCTATGTACTTCTACAATATACGTAGGTATGATCGTCCTTTCATTTGTTCATAGAAAGCACATGAAAGAATGTCAGTCCTTTTTATCTTGTACCATGGTAATGTTAATAGATATTTGTATGAACACTTTACGGCAGTGATGTCTCTGGAGAAGAAAATCAGGAAAGCGCTTATGTTCCACATTAAATTATATTTCGAGCGAACTTACATTGACGAGCTAGTGTTAGAGCAACAAATCAGTAACAGGAATGATATGCTTATATTATTTATTCCTCCTGTAGTGATATTACACATGTTGTTTATACTGAATTACCACAGACTGGGTGACACAGTCAGGTCACAACAATATCTACAGGATCTACAATTCCGATTCTCTGTGATGCCGGGATTCATGTACCAACATCACAGAGAGATATCTCCTGGCAAATACTTTGTCTCTGTCATCAAATCACCGGAGACTGTTTAGGATTCTACGGTTTTCCTATCAATATTCTTTACAACAAAATCCTTATAAAAAATCCTGGAAGCAACTCTGTAAGAATGAACACAGTTCCTCATGGACTTAGGTAATACTATATTTCTCAAATGAAAATGCGAAATGTTTATTTATGTTTATTTGTCACTTCAGAAAGGTCCGTATTTCGTGCATCCTGTTAGATTTATTTGCATTTTTTCTTAAAAATCCCTTTTTATTTATTTTTTTGTAATACTGATTTCTTACCCTATTATTTATATAAATGATTATACCTTCACTACCGAAACGTATGTTCTAACATGTATTTTATGATTCATACTTTATAGCATTGAACATTTTAATAAAAACAGATATTAGTTAAAATTTCTTTTGCTAGGTTTCTCACATCCGGGTAATATTTACATTTGTTTACATCTAAATATCACAAAAGAGACACTAGAAGCAACACTTGAGGATATTTTGTGAAATTTATATTTAATTTGTCCTTTGAAAATAAGTGATCTAAGGTAATCATTATCAACCATATTTACACCACCTATTATATATATAACGATTATCCAGTATGAAACTAAAGTGATTTAATGATTCAAGATGAACACATTGGAGGATTAATTAAAAAACAGATACTTGATATCCAGGCTATGTAATTTTTTTTTTTGGTAATTGAAAAGTTTGGCAGCAATTGACTATGTTTATTTGAAGGTGTAATCTTCAACTTGAAATATTGAGGTTATACAAGGTTGGGCGTTTTGTGATTTAAGGATATTACTTATATTAACCGTGTCCTTTAATGACATATTTAAATTTAACGAAAACCGGGTTGTTTTAGCGGTATTAATTTTTCAGCAGCATATTGAAATTTTAAAAAGTCTATGATTTGCAGTATTCAAAACAAAATTTACGAGCCTATATTTTGGTGTCGAAAAAATCATAATTGAACTTTTGATATGATAACTAGTTAAGATACTTGAGTAAATACAAATTAATTAATGTACGCAAGTGAGTAAAGGCTAAATATTTTTTTTTCTAATTGAAAAGGAGCTAATAAAAATGCATAAATTGTATATTTTATATACAGAGAAATTTCTTGAAAAGGCTGATTTTCTATATTAAGAATACGTAAGTACCCGCAGTATATTAATGCAAGTGCACATTATGAGCGTCATTTATTTCTTTCCCATTCAACGTTCCAAAACACATCAATAATAGATAACGTTATATTCTATTTAATTTGAAATAAATAAACTTTAATATTTAATCGATAAAATTTTTATGAAACTTACATAGGATGCATTTGCATTTTTACCCTGTTTCAAATGAAATCTGTACGAACAGTATATTAAATAATTGCTGTTGAACATTTGTGCAGAATATATTAAATCATCCTTGGAATATTCTGCTTCCCTTTTGGTACCTTGTTTCTGTAAAAGAAATTATTTGGTATGCCCTTGGGCCGAAGCGATTTTTTGTTTCTTTTCAAAGTGTGTAGTAATCGGGTTGGCGTCATAATATGACGTCATAAAAGTGTGTACTCGCAATCGCATATCGTGGGTATCAAAAAAGTTTAGAAAACAAGTCTTAACATTTTCTTCGTGAAATGTATAGCAATTATGGGTCTTGATTAATTATTTTGCATAGAAACCTCCATAGTGGCAAAAACCACTTGAGTAGAAAGTATATACCATCCTTGAGTATCGTTTTTTAAAATCAACAAAGGACCATTTAATATTCAATTCAATCGGAGGGGATATTGAATGAAGTAAAATGAAATTGGGAACCCAATTATTTTCTTTTCATCATAGCCGTATTTTTGATTTACTTAACTGCTTTTTTATCTGAAGATCGGACTACCAGCATATATTTGTTGTGTGTGGTCGATCGAAAGGAGATGCTTTCTCCTTCATGACATCTGATCTCACCTCTGATATTATTTAAAGGTCCGGTCGTATTCTCCTGATTTTTTTTCATTGACGTTTTAAGTAATCTTTCACTTCATTATTATTGCAAAATATGGTTAATGAAGTACAATTTGGTCCATTTCCTAGAACATTAGTGCTGTGTTTTACACAATATTTATTTAACCATTCCCCCCCAACACACAGTTGATTTTACATGGATAATTAAACGCTTACCTTCTATTTTGTTGATCATCATTTCACCTCACCAGGACAATGTTAACAATTTATTTAATTCAGCTTATCTTCTCAGCGACAAAAGAATTTGTACAATTTTTTTTTTAAATATCGGAACATTATTCCTAAATTATGTGTATTTTATACTATGAAAACGTTTCTGTTCGAAAAACTGTAAATTATTCACATTGGTCATTGTCAATAACCAGGTTGTCACAAAATGTCCTTGATAGAATGAAAAAAAAGTTGTTTCTCATTTCAGATAAATGAGTCTTTTTGAAATACGGTATATGGAGATAATGAGTATCCAAGATCAAAGTCCATAAAACAATACAAGATAGAAGCAGAGTAAAAACAGACCTCCAACACATAGCAGGTGGAATCAGGTGAATATAACAAAGAAATGTACGTATATCACGTGATCGACTTATACACTGATGAAGTGTCATTTATTTCTCTTCTAAATTTACTAATAGATTGGAACTTTGTCATATTTACTCAAATAAAAATAGAGTTTTCTGTTCATTGGTTATTTTATAATTGATCTCGTCTAATCTATTTATCTTTCACAAAAATGTTGGGTTCTTAGCGCAATCCTCATTCATCCATACTTGAAATCTGACTACTATATGAATGAAGATTCGTGTGCAAGAATAAAAAGTTTAGTTTATTTTTTTTCCCACGCCCTTTTAAAAGAATGAACTCATTTCACATTTGAATAAAGCTAAAGGGAAGTAATAAAAATATGGAGAACATTAACTGTAAAAAAAATTGATTTTTGTCACAGGAAATGATTCTCTTGCCTTAAACTTAAAAATAAGGATCAGGAGGGAGGTTGAAAAATGTATAAGGTTTCAACATTCTGCACTTAATTTAAGTGGAGTCTATTTGAATTAATTTTAATTACCAAATACACTAGCTCTTGTAAACAGTTAACATTTCACAATTATAAACTAAAGCAATAGTAATTTGAAAGTAACATATAGTCATTTATTTAAATATGTTAAATTTGTCTTATATGTGTCCTTTATGTAAATGCTCAAACTTACATTTTTTAAGAGGGCAGGCAATTTTGTAAACAGTTATCAGACTTATAAAATTCATCAGACTTTAAAATACACATACATATATAGATAAATGACCATTAAGTCTTCGACACATATGAATAATAAGTTAATTTTTTGTCTGTAATTTCCTTTTGAATTTTCCATGGAACGCATGTTTTGTCTAATTCTAAGTAACATTCAAATTGTAAAAAAAATCTAAGAGTATCAAGTTTTCTATTCAAGGAATAACTGATTGGAATTTTGGTTTTATTAGGAGTCCATATCTCTCCCCTTATCTGAAAAGTCTCACATCCACGGACATTTCCTTTTTTGTTACGATTTTTTGCTTTAAAAATGACGCTTTTACATTAATTTGGTTATTCTCAATATGTAGAGTGCATCCTGACAATCATGTAGATCTGATAAACCAGTGATGCAATGTATCCAATATATAGATAACTGTCCCGAAAGTCTGTTTACGCGGTAACAAAACTCCCCTCCGCAACTAAAGAGCGCATCAAGGGAGATACATGTTATCTCGAAACTTGCGTATTGATATCAATTAGTGCAAAAGACTATGAAATTCAAAGAAATTATGGTTTCCCAACCCCAAATGAATACTTTAGTTGGTTTTTTGATTCATTACAAGACGTTTGTACCATACAAGTATTTTAGTCAATATTTCAAAAACATGTACAGCTATTGGAATGTCAGGTGTTTTAGACTGTAAATTCAATGTTAAGTATGAAAAACATGTTTAATCAAACACACCACTCAGGTGATTTGAAGTCGTTTAATTGATTAGACCCACCTTCTTTTCGATTACTTTTAATATATGTATCCAATCAGATTAGGTACTGGTAAAGAATTCGTTTATAAAATAACTTAAATAGCGTAAAATTTGAATCGCTTATCACCACCTTAAAAGAGGAGAAATAACAATGATGTATAAATACAATCATAGGCGATTGTTGTGGGCCGTGTTTGTTGTTTCAATTAGAATTTCCGAATCAGTGTCGAAACGGTATATTGCTCAATTAAATAATAACGACGTTTTTATTCGAGAAAATCTTTTGGCAGAGTATGACGCCTATTCCGTGACCATGTGTTCAGCCATGTGCGGTCCAGAATGTACGTATTTTGGCGTCAATTTGCACACAAAGAAATGTCGAGTTTACTCGGGATGTCATCCGGGTAATTTAACAGAAGTTCAAGTAGGATGGAGATACTACAGTGCGGAATCTGAAGGTATTTCATTTTCTTTACAGTAAAACTGGCACATAATGAACTCTGCTTTAAATAATTTATTGCAGCTACTATATGAAATGAAACGTATGATAAAAATTATATATGGTGAGAGAAAGAAGAAGAAAAAAAAGTTACAGAATTTGAGCCGCTCCTACGCAGAAGGACTACAGAAAATTAACAATAGTGAATAATTTTAATAAAAAACATATATTTTTTTAAAATGTTATTCTCTAGAGATTTAAAAGTTAAATGAATTTAGAATGTCTAATTATTAATTTTAAATTGTTTTTTTTTTTATTTACAAATATGGAAAAAAAATGTTCAATATGTATTAAATAAACCGACAGATATTGACCAATATCTGTCAGCCTGGGTCATTATAAATGCATATTGACCGTGCATTGAGTCCATATTTATTATATTATATGAATAATATTTTCCCAAATTTATTATTACAATGTATATCTTCCTAATGTTTACAGAGATAATGATACCGGTATTGTAAACCATAAATAAGTTGAATTGAATGTAAATGTTTCAGAATTTATTGAATGTTACTCAGAGGAACTTGTTTCGGTAATAAATTTTAACCAATAGCATGATAATAACGCAAGATATTTATCTCCGAATAACACAGAGTACCCCTCCGCCAGATTGAGAATCGCACTCGTTTACACTTGCAGAGAAATATAAGACCTATGTCTTCTACAATAAGATACATGACACGCTCGTCTTTATTTTCTTTCGTAATCGCGTAAACAGCGTCAAAACTCTGCTCGCCGAGAGGAAAAGTCGAATTCAACCATGAAATGGTATGTGCTAATTCTTCCCGAAAAAATGTCCACAGATATCCTTGTAATTGTTTTGTATTCTCAATCTCAGAGTTCTTCACTATATCTTTTAAATTTCCCTTACCTACAATTTGCAAAGTTGCGAACTTCCATGTTTGTCTAAAGCGAAAGTGAAAACGAGGCAGCTCGTGCGAGTCATTATTCGCTTTCAGCGGTCGTTCTTAAAACAAAATTACTTTGTATTAACCAATCAGATTACCGGATTTCACAAAGTTATATAATATTTTATTATATGACATGACCTTATATAAATAGCCGAAAAAGGCCTGATTGGGAATCAGGAGATTGAAAAGAGTGGCTAAGATACATATTTATATGTATAAATATTTATATTTCAAGAATGTTTTTTTAACCCATTTCTTTTATAATTTTAGGGAGTAAACGTCCACTCAATTGTAAAACATTGCTCGCTGATGGTCACACTTTGTCCAATGTTTATACTATTTATCCCTGTAACAACCAATGGTCTGTAAACGTCCAGTGTGATATGAACACCAAAGGTGGAGGATGGACGGTCAGTTCAATACTTATTCAATAAATTAGTGCATGGATTTATAACTATTTTTTAAAATAACATCAATGAGGGTTCTTCAACAATCCCATAGGTTATACAGAAGCGTGTTGACGGATCAACCGATTTCAACAGAACTTGGAATGAATACAAGGAGGGATTTGGTTCGGTTATGTCATCTTATTGGTTGGGTATATGCATTTTGGTTTACTGTAAAAGGAACGTTGTATCTCTAGTTGAAGTATACTAAGTATATGAAATTCACTAGAGACATATACTTTGATCGTTTCGTTTTTTATTTACATATATAAAATATGCATGTCCATGGCTGTCTTTTATGAATCAGTTATTTATTTTTCCTCTATAGGTTCTACTTAATCAATATGACTTTAACATTTTTTAGGAAATGACGTCATTCATCTGTTAACCAAAAACAAGCCGTCTCTTTACGTGTCCATTACTCTAACAAATGGAACCACTCTATATCAACAGTACGAAGAGTTCTCCATATCTAACGAGACAGACAGATACAGACTTTACCTGAATGGACCAACCACAGGAACACTAGGTCAGTTTAATAGCTCACCTGAGCCGAAGGATCAATTCAGCATTTCTGATCTAAGAGTGCCTAGCGTCTGTTGTCTGTAAACGTTTCAAATTTTTGGCTTCTTCTCAAGAACATATGAGCAAATTTCAACCAACTTGCCACAAAACATCCTTGGACAAGGGGATTCAATTTTTTCACAAGAAGTTCAACGCATCCTTTTCAATCGAAATAATTCATTACAATTTGGCGATATAATTCAAAAATCTTTTCAAGGACAACTGGGCAAGAAAAGAATAAACTCACCGATGATATATTTATTTCATACCAGACCTGATTATTTTATTTCAATTAAATATGATTCATACTTTTCAAAATGACGGATTATACATTACGTGCAAGTATGGTACTCGCCATTTTTCAACAACGCTGTATCACGGATACGCACCGTCACACATCCTTAAACGCGTTTCTTTGTTTAAAAAAAAAACTGCGCAGACACGTAGGCATATTTCACTTCTTTAAGAATTTTTGGCACAAATCGTACATTTTTCATAATTAATCATGTGTTTTTCTTTTTTTTTTCTAAAAAAAGTACACTTCATTCGTGACGTGTGGAAAGGGACGCAGCACCACCCCTTATGTTCTTTGTTTTAAACATTATTAAATAACTTCAGTGAAACACGGTTAAATGAAAAATTAGATTTCAACTGGATTCACGAACGTGCATCGTTTGGTATAATGCATTTGAAACTAGTGCTAATTGTAACGGGAACCGTTACCGATGTTCCCCAAACGCTCCCCAACGCCCATTTGTGCCATATTCCCTGTAAGCTTCATTAAATAAGACAAACTCTATGGATTTGAGACTTAAAAACGTTTACACAAAAGTGTATCAAGTTGATTCAAATTTGAGCATTGCACGCGTGCGCATGTGAATGCATGTGCGTAATGACCATATCATCTTGTCTACACAATATTATAGTATTTAATCCAAAAGTAATAAAAAATTCAAGTGTATTTTTTATTTTACTCATTTCACGTGCACACACGTGCATACATGAGCATGGTGACCATACCTTCTTGTAGAGGTCCATTACATCTATCTATGTTCTAAATCCCAACCCGTTTGGTTGAAAACCAAGGGAGTTATAGCTGTTTAAAGTTTCAGCCAATCAGATTGCAGCGCACGTACACGCACGTGTATGTATGTGCATGGTGACCATACCTTCTTGAAGTAGTTCATTATTTCTATCTATGTTCCAAATCCCATCCTGTTTAATTGAAAACCAAGGGAGTTATAGCTATTTAAAGTTTAAACCAATCAGATTGCAGCGCACGTGCATGCACGTGTTTTTATGATAATTGCTATATATCATGTTGTAGGATATTCTAATGCATGGCTATGTTCAAAATTTCAAAGGATTTCGTCAAAAAACAAGAAAGATATTGAGACTTTAGTTTCAGCCAATCAGAGCGAAGCGCACGTGCATACGCGTGAGATCTTGCTATTTTGACCATGTCATATTGTCTATGCTACTAATATATCCTTATATTATGAGTTTCAAAGCATTTCAACAAAAAGGTAAAAAGTTACGCCTATATCAATTAAATCGGTCATTTCACGTGTTGCACGTGCACGCTCTTGCAAGCACGTGCGCGCAAAATGACCTTTGTTCCGCAAATCTACATAACATGTCTACTGACCCTAAAAAGGTTTTACCTCAGTCGGATCTATAGTTTACAAGATCATTCCCGGACAAAAAAGTACCCAGGAAGAAGAAGAAGAAGAAAAATAATAATAATAAGAAACAGAGTAAAAACAATATGTTCCCCAACTTCGTTTGGGGAACATAAATATGAGGAGAAATATAAAAGATATATAGATGATATCTATATTGAGTGATTTGATATTGGCTTTATCCAACGAGTTGAAATGGTGTATATATTCCCGAGGCTTGCCGACATTATGTTACATATTGTTGGGGATTTACATCAAGCGAACTTCTTACAGAAAGTTGTAAGGCCCAAGGAATCGTGAAAATTAATTCTTTGTACGGTGGCAGTACAAACCGTGCTTAACAAAGTTTCTTGTAGAGTCATTGTTGATCCATGGTAAGTTACACATAACTACTAGGTAGGCTTACGTAGTATACTATAAGAAAGCATAGTTGAATATGTTAAGTGTTTGATGATTGATTGTATATTGTTTAACATCCCTCTCCAGAATATGTCACTGATATGGTGACGTTACCATTGCCGGTGAAGGGCTGCAAATTTAGACCTATGCTCAACACTCACGGCCTTTGAGCAGGGAGGGATCTTTATCATTCCACACCTGCTGTGACACGGGGCCTCGGTTAATACGGTCTCATCCGAAGGACCACCCCATTTAGTCGCCTTTTACGACAAGAAAAGGGGTGCTGAGGACCTATTTTAATCCTGATCCCAAGGGGGCAATATGTTAAGTGAATCCTATCACAACAAATAAACTGCTAGGCTTTACTTTCTCCGAAAACGATTATAAATGTCGGGGGGGGAGGGTAAAACATCCGTCCTCAAGAAGCCAATACAGGTACCTTGATAAGATAAGACACTTCTTTGAGTCTATTTCTTGCTTTTAACATTATTGCTCTTCAACTTTCATTTAATAAGGGCAAGAATTTTCACAAATAAAAGTTTCAATTAAATAAAATCTTGAAGCGAGGGGTCGTGTGAAAACCGAAAGTGCTATTGATAAAGCATCTACCCGTGGATAAAGCAAAAGTTTATGTAACGGCCTGTATCCCCAACACATTATATGTATATATTATACGTAATATAAATATGGACTCTGTGGTATAACTTTTGGTTCAACCCTCGTTTAACAAAATTTCTAGAAATATTCTCACCTCAAGAATAGCAAAACCATTATTAGTCATATTATGACAGAAGTATCCCCAGGTAGCTTTGAATCATACATATATTGGTTCGAATTTAAGATGGGAAGAGTGGTGTCACAAAAGCAACAGGTCTTTGCGTAGGAAAATATAGGAAAAATCGTTAAAAATTCTTTCTTTAAAGAACAGCAAAGCCATGATAAGTAATATTGATATGGAAGCAGTCTGCGGCAGTGTAATATAAAATTTTATTAAATTTTTTTCAACTCTGTACTGATTTCTGCTTCTTTCCAAAGCGGGAATTATAATTTTTCCATAGTCCATCCTTAAATAATTGTTTTGTTGTTTTTTTTTTTTTTGCGGTAACGCGACCGACTCACCAAAATACACCCGACTGGATTTTTTGGGGGGTTCAAATTTTTTTTTTACGTATCCATTTTCCGTTTTTATCCAATTAATATTTTTTACGTCTCCATTGCATCTACGCCATTTTTATCCGATTGATATTTTTTTACGCCTCGGTTACACCGACGATTTATCTCCCTCCCCCAATTACTATTGAATTGTGATCTACAAATTAAGAGATGGCCTCCGAGAAGGTTGCGGGAAATATTGACTCTATAATTCTGTCATTTACAGTGAATATGAAAGGGATAACATTTTAATTCGTTTTCCGAAATATTGTGCGTCAGTTCCACCTTCCAGATACATGGTATGTTTACGAGATCGCCACAGAATAGATGGCAGACGAAATTCAACGTGGGATGATGGCGGATTTGCATCTAATTAATAAACTATTATTAAGCTACTAGACTTGTTTGAAGTAAGTTATTTGAGGTACGTTGCTGATGAGAGTCACTTTCTTTGAAAAAGTTTGCCTAAAAGAACTGATGTGTTCTGATATTTGAGCAATAAAAGATTGAATTCATTTAGAATGCTTTAATTGTTTTGTTTAATTAGTAAGGTGATATCTGAGAAATACTTAATACTTCTATATAATTGAAATTTATTTCTGACATTTTGTCAAAAAAAGCCAGCCTACCTATTCACACCTAAAATATATGAGGCGCCTAACCGCAAAAAATATATTTTTAAAAATGGCCAAATGCACCTATATTTTGAAACGGCAAGAGTTAATATAAGGTACACATAGAAAGATATGAAGATAACGATCAGTATACAATATCAAGTCCATAACAATAACACTAGTGCTAACAGTAACGGGGACCGTTACAGATGTTCCCCAACGCTTCCAAACTTCCTTTTGGTGCCATATTAATATTATTAAATGATAAATTATAATAATATTAGATGAAAAAAATGTTCATATCAATTATTCAAATTACAAATGTACGTGAGAACACATTTAAATCAATAAATTGCAAACAATTCCGGTCTTTAAAAATCACTTCCGGTTTGACCGGAAGTACTTTAAATGACATGTTACTCCTTTCTGAGTGTGAAGGAATCATCCCTGATAATTTCAAGGGGGAAAAATGCTCATTTCCGGCTTGGAAAAAATAACTTCCGGTGGACATAATAGACATTCTATTTGCCTCCATTAGAAACATTGAAAAAAGAAAAAAATAAAATCTTGGATATTTTTAAATCACTCCCGGTGGACAACCGACGTTACGGCAAGAAGAACTTTATATCCTTCTCAAATCTACGAGAATCTATCATCCCTGAAAGTTTCAGGACTAAATCTCCAACCGTTTTCGAGAACACTCTCGGACAAAATGACAATTAAAAAATAGAAAATTGGGTGTATAACGCGACTGGAAGTGACACGGCAAAATAAAAAAAAAACGCATAAAGATCAAATAGTTTCCCATCATTGCTTAAAGTTACATGAAAATCTGTCTAAGCGTTCTCGAGAAATCGTCTGCACAAAACCGGTAAGAAAAAAAAATAATAATAATAGTGGAAAAGAAACAACAGAATCAGTAGATGGTCTTAAGAAACAGAGTAAAAACAATAAGTTCCCCAACTCGTTTGAGGTACATAAATAGGAGCAGAGCAAACACGGACCTCCAAAACACTGAAGGTGGGATCAGGTGCTAAGGAGCAGTGAACATCAAATGCTGATCAGGTGCCATGGTGGAGTAAGCATCCCCTGCAGACCGGTAACACCCACCGTGTGATTCTTGTCATGATGGGGAACTGACGGAAAAATCCGTCTCCAATTCAGTGTATAAATAATGGACCATGAAAATTATCATTTGACTCAATAATAAATTGTATTTACTGACAAAGTCATTGTACAAACTATAGAACTTAAGAAATGATGCCTTTAGACGAGACTTCTGATATTCTTGTTTCATCAGCTTGTTTGGCAATAATTTACCTCTTTTTAGAAATAATATACTGTACGTAGAGCATGTTCTTGCGTATCGAATCAACTAAGATATATACACTTCGTATGCAGGTGATGAAGGTATATTGCTGCATAAGTAAGGGAAGTTGACTATAGAAAAGTTAAAGTCTTCGTGTCCTTAACGTCTTTTTCAAGTAAAATATCCAAGTATGAATCAGATTTGTCAGGCTATGTGGTTTATTTTATCTAAAGCTCAACAGGATGTATCATATCAACGTAGAAATGGAAAATACCATTGTTAATTGATAATACGTCGTCGATATATCTAAATGTCGAGTTGAAGGCCACAGCAAGACTTAGTGTTTTCTTCTTTTCAGGCAAAAAATTTTGAACAAATTCTGCTTCATATGAATATTAAAATAGGTCTACTATTTAAACAATAAAATGCTTTCTTTGTTTGTTATTACTGGAATGAACGGAAGCAGCTGTTGCAGAAAAAATACATGACCCGTGTAAGCGGGTTATGTAAATTTTTTTCTGCAATAGCTGCGACCGTTCATTCCAGTAATAGCAAACAAAGAAAGACATTTTATTGTTTATATTTATATCTGTTTAAATTATCATTTTAAGTAGGATAAAAATATTAATTATTATGTTAATGATGCGAAAGTCTTTGTACGTATCATTGATGGAACGGCCACTGATCAAGAAATCAGTATAAGTGATATGCCTAATGTAGTTCATGCAGCAATGAACGCTATGGATTTTCTTAAGAAATAAAGAAGAAAATATTCAGTGGATGTAAATATTAACAATTGAAAAAAAAAACCTTATTTGATAATATTCTACAATTAACAGTTGATTTACTTCTATTTTGTTTAAATTGCTGTATTTGTTATCAATAAATAATCTTAGTCAATTTCAATGTTTCGATAAGATTAATCGATACTAGTATATAAAAACGGATGCACAATATAAAATAATTATAGACTTTATTTTCTGTTACTTTAAATTTAGAATTATCTAATTTGTGGTCTTTTAATATAACGTCCTTGATTATTGTTCAGGTGACAGTATGTTTATCACTGGGGCTTACAACTACGATCTGTCCGGGATGTCGTTCTCCACTCTGGACAGGGATAACGACAGACGGTATGGTGATAACTGTGCTGTTGTATACGGAGGAGGAGGCGGCTGGTGGTATTGCGCATGTCATGACGCCAACCTCAACGGTCCCTGGTCCCCGGCACTCTGGTACATGCCATGGTTTCCTACAGTTGTGTCTAGTAATGAGATAAAGGAGACTTCCATGATGATAAAACATCACTGAAGAGCTACTGGCAGGCAAGCAGTCTGGTACCATATACAGTACAACTCGTCAAATCCGATTTCTTCTAGTTTCTAAGTAGACTGGACTTTATAATACTAAAAAAAACGACAATGAGACAAGTATAATTTTAAAGAGAATTTAAATATTGCCTCGTATTGATCAACATATTGGAATACATATTTTAAAGACAAGACATGTTTCACTATAGCCTAGTAAGTTTTGATATCGAGGAGAAATGTATTGCTACAACTTTAATATTTTCAATATAGAAATATCACTTTCAAAATTATCTTTTTTGTGCAATGGATAAATTGCAGCTTTCCACTGTTGAAAAAATTAAAGAAAAAAAAAGAAAGAAGTGTATAATTTTATAAAATTTTACTAAGTAAGTTAGTGTTCACTGACTTATTGTCTTAAAATAATTATCTCAATTGCATACAAATTGGTTTGAGTCCTTTATCTCTAAAATAAAACATGGCTATTCAATATACAATTTTTATACAAATATTCAATTTGCAATATGCATGTACATGTGAAATGATTTATATGATTACTAAAGTGGTGTTATTGATTGAATTGTAATACTGTGATTCATTTTAGGCGTTGTTATTGTAAAGTTGATATCGGTTTGATTATGTTATTGGTCTTGTCTAATTATGTGATTTTGTTATAACTGAATGTTAAATCTTTAGTATAGTTACAATCATTTTATATTTCAACTTTTCCTTACCATATAAAATCTTACTGATCTGTTAGTTATTTTTAATAATTCAATTATTGTTTGATTATAGCCTACAAATTTATGTCTGGAACAAAACTGTTCTTGAAGATAATGCAGATGAAAACGTATTTATTATCCAGTATTTTCATATTACGTGTTTAACTGTAGTGTTCTTTTGATACTTATCATTCTTTAGCTAATAGAATTCTTTAAAGTTTACATTAAGAATAAAGTACTCCTGATTATATAATGGTTATCCTTGTTTGAAGTTTATAGCTACAAATACTGAAAGGAAAAGGAAACGCAGAAAAAATAATATGCGAAATTGTTTGACCGCCTGACCAAAAGGTACGAAAATTGGTCAGATCTGAATCTTGGTTAATTGCTTTAAAATCAGTGATCCGAATCACTCAACCATGAAAAGACGTAACGTCGGAAAATGCTAAAAAGTCAAAAGCACGTGAAACTTGATAAGGACAAGTTTGTCAAAGATCCTCTTATACCTTTTGATGCAATTGAGGTATACATGTTGAATTTCAGTATTTTTAAACAAAATGCATTTCTTGCAATCTTGTTACAGTTCCATGGGGTCTGGTTTTTACGGTGCCTAAGTGAGGACAAAAGCAACAACGGCTTGCTGTGCAGTTGCTAGTAAAATTCCCCCTGTAGAAAATCTTACTCGTCGTTGGAGAGGGTCTTAAATGGTTTACAACAGCTGTGATGATGTAAACGCGTAACAGAGCTACATGTACGTCAAGAACGGGTTATTCGTCTTGCCACCTGTTTAATCGCCACCTTTCCACTACAAAACTGATATTAATAGAGTAGGTTATCATATTCATTACGTTCATCTTAAAACTGAAAGAAACCGATTGCACGATTTGGATATTTCAGCGCTAGCTAGTCAACTTTACTTTGGTGTTCCTCTCGTTGGCGCATGTGCGAGCCGTTTATCTATTTTTTTTTCGGCGTAATTACCTCCGGCACAGTGTAACCTGCGTTTATCAAGACTTTCTCGCAAACAGTCTCATTTCCGCACTCGACAGGTCTCCGTTACATATAAGTCCATTTTTTTTCGATGATTGAACATATCTGGGACTGAGTTGAAGACAGTGTTCGAAATGTCGAATATGGCCCCTTTCAACAAAGGGCTATCTTGTTGAATAGGTTGATACACATGTAAATATATATCTTTTTGTAGGATAAACATACTGATGAACTCCACACAAAGGAGAAACAAGACTGTGACATATACGCGAAGGAAACATTGAAAATAATGGAAAATTTAATTTTCACTTTTTTGGGGTATTGTTATATCAGTTTCAATAATTTTCGAATCATGAGGCAGATGAAATTTCGGTTACATCTTTATTATACCCGCACTTTCTAAAGAAAGTTCGGGTATATTGTTGTTACTCATGTCCGTTCGTCCGTCCGTCCGTCTGTCACACTTTTCTTCCCTGAACTCCTCCTACATTTTACACAGAAGCTTAATCATCTTTTGGGAAATGGTTGGTGGTGTCATTTATATGTGCAGTAAAGTTTCGGAATTTTAATTTTGCCCCCGGGGGTCAAATGGGGGTCGAATAATGACGCTTTTTATGCAAAAAGTCCCGTCTTCCCTGAACTCCTTCTACATTTTACTCAGCAGCCTAATCACCTTTTAGGGGATGATTGGTGGTGTCATGTAGATGTGCAGTAAGGTTTCGAAATTTTGATTTTGCCCCGGGGGGTCAATTTTTCCCTCATATGGAGACACCACCAAATAATAATGAAGACAAGATGTGTTTGTGAAACACTGATGTCCCTGTATGGAAGCCCATGGCGAAGGTTGAAGTTTCTCAAATATATGTCAATTTCAAAGGTCAAGGTCAAAGGGTTCAAATTGTTGGTATCAGAAGAAAGTCTTGTCACAAGGAATGCACATGTGAAATAAGTAATCCCTAGTACTTCCTGTTCAAAAGTTAATTGCCAATTAAGGTTAATTTTTTTTTAAGTGGTTCAAACTCTAGGGTCAAGGTCAAACATATTTATACCTGTTGACAGTTCACAATGAATACACATGTTAAGCATGAAAGCCGTAGCACCTACTGATCAAAATTTAGGCCAAGTTTAAAGTTTCGTATTTTTCTTGTAAAAATGTGTATCATAGGTCAAGCGATCAGAGGTAAAAATTAATGGTGCCCAAATAAATGGTCTTAATTGTCACAAGAAATAAACCTATAAAATGTGGAAGCCACTTGTATAGCCCATCCCACTTAAAACTTACGGGCAAGGTTATAATTTCTGCAGACAAATAGACAGACATAATATAAACACAAGAAACAAAATATGTATAATTAGTCAAATGGAAAAAAATATACTATTTAATTGGAATCACAAAATTGAAAATAGATTGTTATTCAGGGACAGGGAGTGGATAGGGAGATTGGACCCCCCCCCCCCAGGAATTTGCTTTGTTATTTAAACTAGACTATATACTGAAGCAAAAAAAAAATGACTTTGGACACCCCCCCCTTAAGTTAGAAAACATTGACCCCACTATCATTGTTTTTATTTTGTTTATTTGTTTTCAGTTTTTTTTCTCCTGCTTGTCAGGAAATTCTGGGCTGGAATTTTTTGACTGAGATGTGAACACCCTTCCCTACTCCCGAAAAAAAATTCTGGATCCGCACCAGTATTGGCAGTAACTGAATGTCACATCGACAACAAATTTGTCTAGTGTGGCATGCGATGATCTTTGACCCTTTTTGAACTTTAACCTAATCGTTTGGGTTTATTTTACCCCCGACTACACTTAAACTTGTACTTACCGACCTCCATAGGTCTTGTCAACTTTATAAAATATAATCAAATTATAACACAAAATGAATTAATCCAATGCACACCAGACTGCAGCATGTTCTAATGCTGTTCCATTCGGCAAACCTTCGTGCCGTCGATTCCGTCACCTTATCAGATCAAGTGGGATTCGGCCGAGGTGTGCCAAATGGAGTTTAATCTTAAAATATGATAAAGGGTGACGCAACGTGATGTGATGTAGAATTTTCATGTTAACATGTATAGTACAAGAACAAATTTTAAATCAATTCATAACAAACGATGTTTTAACAAAACTGTTCCATCTAGCCCATTCCAAAAAGTATGTGCTGTGTGATTGTGGTGTCGAGGGGGGATTAGTAAATTTAAAAAGGTCCTATTATGAACAAAACATTAATCAAAATCTAATTTACATCATTAATAGAATTCAAAATAGTATATGATGAATTAAGCATGTAAAATAAATATAAGAGGTTCTGAGTTACAGATCACAGGGAGAATTTCATACTCAATTTGATGAATACATGTTAATTATGTAGAATTATTTTGACTTTTTCCTTGGAAAGCCGCCCAATATGTAGGATGACAAAATAAAATAAACAAACAATTGTCATTCTTATTTCAACAAATCAATATCACATAGCTCCATAGGGAAGTGTCCTCATTCTAATAAGAATGGCTTCCTGGATCCAGTGAAAGGGATCCTGTTGTAAAGAATACTGATACGACTGTAGAGATCCTGAATAATCTCCAGTGATTTGTTGACAAATACCGAGTATTTGCCACGATATATCTCGAAGGTGATAAGACACATTAATCCCGTCATCAAAGAACAGCAGAGTCTGCAGATCCTGTAGAGATTGTTGTGGCGTCACTGTGTCACCCAGTCTATGGCAATTCAGTATAAACAACATGTATGACATCACTAGTAGTGGAATACTTAAAAAAGTCATGCTATTCTCATAACAAAATTTGTTTTCTAACACTAGCTCATCAATGTTATCTCCCTCATAAACTAATACAATGTCAAACACAAGTGCTTTCTTGATCCTTTTATCCAAAGATATCCCTGTGATGAAACTTTCGTACAGATCTATATTAACGTCACTATTATACACCCTGAAAGGGACTGAGATCCTCTCCTGTGCTCTCTGTAAACAATCAAGTGAACGTTTATTCATACGTAGTCGGTAGAAGTACATAGCAAGATACAAAATGTCTGACACCCATCCGATTGTACATGACAGTCTTAACATTGAAACTTCTTTACTTGTATTGTAATAAACAGTTCGATTTTTATTTGAATATTTACTATTCTGTTTCCTTAGGGCAGTGTTCCTTAATAAATTCGATGTCAGGCATTGTAATATAGCCATCTGATACGATGAAAGATTTTCCCTTATTAATCTCTCTATCCAATTCATGTAAACTGCAAATAAGTTGAAACTACTAGGCATTATTAATTTTTTTAACTCTAGAAAAAAGCTGATATCTACATTGGAGCTGGTCCTGATACTTCTCTCGTCTGTACAGACTTTCAGTGTTTTGTTTAATATAACCTTATTGAGGAAAGGTCTCAGGGTTTGACTCAATAGTAAACATGATATACCTTCACCGTACAAATCAAGCAATTGATGGAACAACGATGCTTGTACAGAACCGGTGACTTTCAGTCGAAACATGTTGTTTTCTGGAATAAAAAAAGTTTGGACATTCTCCAATACGTACCCAGTAAATCAATAACTGAAAACATTTCCAGAAATATGACAATAAGTTCTCTGGTTTCCAGGTAGAAGAATTATTTTTCTGAATTATCCAAAAACAATTATTTTCATGAAGTATGAACAAAGAACCGGATTACCGTTTTCAAAATTAATGATTTCTTTTAAGAAAACTTTTAAAAGACCATAATACAAAAACTTACAAAGATTCAATGAATACACAGGTATCTGTTCTGCTGTCGAGAAAGAAATTCTCCATTCCTCTTCACTGACAGATGTACTACCGATTGGAACAGCAAGGAATCTTGCATTTAATATTTCTATAAGAACAGTCTCTGATGGCCAACCTTGTTGTCGACATCTCTGTATCCATGGTAAAGCTGGTGAAGGCCAGTGGTGAGACTGAAGGCAATGCACAAATTCAAATTCACAACTTCGTCCCTTGATATTAGAATAACAGGGTCCGAGTTGAATGGAAGAAGCAAAAGAGGCATCACTTTTCGGTTGTAGTTGTCAAAGTCTATCGCGGAATAATGTACTAGAAATATATTTTTTGTTCTTCTTAATTACGACGGATGACCAGATTATTACGTCTTTTGAGGGACTCATCAGATTCAGTCTTGTAAATCCTGGTGGTACATCATCACACTCCATCAGAGTCATGGTGTGCTTTGGGATACGGTAGAGACTTATCTGAGAAGGATCACATATCACCTTGTTGTCTGGATGCCACTCCATGTAATCAGTATCTGACGTTTTCAGTCTAAAACCCTCACGTTCACTTCTATTGAGTTTATTGATGAGAGGGCCCAACCTGATTTCCAAAGACTTTGTCAGCATCTCCACAGTGTCCATAACTTCTCTCCTCATCCTAACTTCTGTAGGACTCCCTATTTCGTGACAGAGTCCCACGTACACCGCTTCTGATAGTTGGAATATGACGCATACTAGTGTATTCTAAAATAATCGAAATCTATAAAAAAAAAATCCTAAATTAAAAAGATAACATTTTGCTTTTGTAGTACTATTTGTAAAAAGTATCAATGAAGCTTTTATTAGTGTCTTGATAATAATAAAATTTATTACATACTTAGTAATAAATGCAGGATTTTTTCATATGTGATATGGCTTATGTCAGAATAGCCGTATCAGACCTGCAGGACTGATATGGATATGCGGTGCTGATATAGATTATCAGTCCTGCAGGGCTGATACGGATCAGTATCACATCCCTAGTAAATTAAACCTCAAAAACAGTACTTGTGATCATACATATATTTTGGGGGTTACATAATTCTCTTAATTTTCACCTTTTGAATGTAATGATAATCTAACTGATAAATAATAGATTTTTTTTAAAATTCCGGATTGGGGACATTTGAAATAGAAGTACATGCAGAAAGAAACCAAAACTGTAGGAGACAATAGTCTGTGTACGTTTTAAGACGTCCATGCATGATTATTTACTTATTCTCTTCTCAAATTAATGTGTTCTGTATTTTATTACTAAACATGTAATAAATATAATAAAACATACCCTTTTCTACATCACATCCTGTATTAGCCCTCTACCAATATCAGCCAGAGGGCCGAAGTGTCTCGGGCTGATACTGGATATGATATGGAAACGGGTATGTGTTATTCTCTATATATTGCCATTTATAATTCTGGATAACTAACTTGATATTTCTATACACCAGATTAAAGAGAGGGAAGTATTGTATTTTTCTTAAAAATCATACCATTGTACCAAATAAGTAGTTTTATAACCCTACATTACTCAGTAATGCATTAAGACCATCTTAGTTCATATTGAAATAATTACTGATATTTATTTTTTTTTTAATTGTTAAAGATGAATGCAAAAAATATAAAGAATTCCTCAAAGTCTAAATACTTTTATCATGTAATTTAAATTAATACGTAAAATAAAATCATATAATTATATACCTCTTAGTAGAAAGAATCACATAAAGATAAAAAACAAAACGGGAAAAGCTGAGAGAAATCACTGCTGGAAGCAAGCTAATTTTAAATTCTACATCCGTCTGTTTTTATGTCTATTAAAATAGCATTTTTTTTTTCTTCTCAATAATTCTTTGCTCAAATATTAAATTAGTAGGGCAAATCCAGAGGAGAGTGTCAATGCCATTGCCGATCATAATAGATGACTTTTATAGCCCTCATTTATATAATGGTGCATCGTTATAATTCATCTTTTTACCTTTTGAAATCCTCATTTTTGTCATTGTCAAGAATAACAATGGAGGTTCTTCGTACAGGACCTCAATAACAAGGCTTGATTAATCACAGTAAATGATATTCTTGTTTTCTGATCCGCGTTTACGCCATAGTCAATCATATTTATAAAAATTCCCACTGTTTTAGCAACTTCTGTGGAAATACTGTATGTAAACTAGGAACATAAATCTACACATACATAGGATATGTGTATATTGCTGCATAAAAAAGGAAAGATAGGGATCGAAAAGTTAATAATAAAGATTAATAAATAGAATTTATTTAATATTTAAAGATTATTGTCTATCTTTTCAATTTACCATCTTCCCGTCTTTATATTACATGTAAATGCCTTCCATGGTCCATACGATTATGCCACCTTTCTTATTTTCTTCATCTCCGCGAACATAAGGAATGATACTTTTGTCAAGATATTCAGACGTGGAAATAGTTTCACTTATGGTGTTTTGTTTATTTCATAATGTTCCTAAGTAAGCGAGAGTGATATCCAAGGATTTTAAATTCGGAAGGTTTCTTAATTAATCTCTTGATATTTCCAACCGTGGATACCTTGATTTTATTTTTAAATCTAATAATCCTACTTTGGTATTACATGTACTGTATATTCTTTTCGGATCCGGTATAAATTGAATTGTATTTTTGGTTGATACATTCGAACTTTTTTTAATGAATTGGGGTAAGGGATGATATCAAGATAACAAATTTTGCGCGGCCCTCAAAAATTAAATAAGATTTCATCTTGGAAAACCTGTTTTGTGGGTAAACCTTTGTTCATAAACATTTCTATATATAGTATATTTAGGTTTGTGGTAATGAAGGTTAAAAAACTCACAGGAAACAAAATATAAGGCAACCATTGCTGCTATCTATAACATACATGGTTTCTATCTTGGAAAATATCAAGGAAATTTGGGCGAGGCTTGCTGACCCCTCCGTCTCGTTTTCGACCCGAGCCCAAATATTTCTAGTGAGTAATATATCGAAGATTGACATCGTCCACAAACTTTTCGACCAACCTTCGTACAACGTCATGACACCTTTTCCTGCTTAACAAGCGTCTGTTAACATTCAATATTTTTTAAAGGTGAAAAACCACTCTTGACTTAAGGACTTATTTTGATTGAGTACTCCCTGCCTCTTTTTTTTTCTTTTTTAGCAGATTCAAATTTAAGGACATACGCAACGTACCTTACCTACTGATAATTTTTCAAGATATTCTAAATTTAAACTTATAATACCATAACATGTTCATAGACAAAAAATCAGCATGCGTTACCAGGGGTTTTGAAAAGATATCAAATTTTTAAAATTTTTGCATTAATGAAAGAAAAATGTACCAAAATTACAAAACATAAATTCCAGATTTCTTTTTCATCAAAAATTGTTTTAGAAGAGGTGTACAAATTCATATATAGAATTAAAAATATTGCACACTGGTCCTTCATTTAGTGGAACTCTTCAACTCCAGGGAAGAACCCAATAAAGTTCCAACTACGTTGCGTATGACCTTAAGTGGAAATTTAGTCGAAAGATGACCTTAAATTGTACGCACTAGAGAATACCCTTTTTTGACGTCTTTCATAGCCCAGAACGTTCCCTGCTGCCTGTATTAAACAAATAGTAGTTTACTTCTAACATGCTGTAACTGTTTTTGGTATAGAGGAAAAACATTATTGAATCTAATACGATTTAAAAACAACTTCTCTATTAGAATTTAGTGTGTAATGTCACTTATGTACTCGTTTTTCTTTTTCTGGTGTATATAAACCGTGCCTATATCAATCAATTACATCTCCGTGCGCCGGTTTTATTAAACTCGATTCCAGTAACACTTTGAGAATCATGACACCAATCTTTTGTTGCTAGTGCTATTTGTTTGAAAATTTGACATCTTATTAAGATTTTGATTCTTGTTTTACTGATTTAAATTTTAGCTGAATGTTTTACATAGTACCAAAGAAATAAAGGCAAATGTAATAAAGATGCGTACATTATTTTGGATTTTGCACGTGCGGCAAGAGACCGTATCAGCCTTCATATTAATCGTCCAAGTATTATTAATATGAAATACGAGGGTCATTCAAAAAATTCGTAGACTTTTGTCCTAACTTTTTTATTTAACGTCATATTATATCCAAATTTGGTACAAATATTTTAACAACAGATTCAAATAATTTGAGTAAAAAAATTGGAATGTTTCCTCATATTTATTAAAATTACCAAGGATTTAGAACAGCAAAAATTGGGTCACGGAGCACCGTCAAAATTGAGTACTTTTCTAATTTTTACTTTATAGTATTTACAGCTATACCTCTAATAAATGAATCTGAAACAAAGTAAAATTTACATGTTTAAATAAAGTATTGCTGTATTAATCAAAATGAAATCAGGTTATGTAATATCTCGTTCCATTTAAAAAATATCAGCTTCTAAATACATTTGGACTTGATTAAAAAAGGCAAAAAACCATGACGCTGGAGGACGTCACGGAGCAGCAAGAAGCAATAAAATTAGACTTTACATTCGGGAAACTTTTTCTACAAGCTTAAAAAATCCTTATAAATCAGGATCTGTATGAAAAAATCTGGGTACTTGTATTAAGTTGAAAATACAATTTTTGAGTGGTAGCGAGTTTGAATCGGACGATGGATTGTCCGCAAAGAAACAGGTTAAAGTTTAAAATATTGTCAAAAGAGTTAGGAACGTCATTGAACGTGATGTGTGCTTCAGTTTTGCAGATATAATAAAGTTGCATGGTAAATCAAAGAATTTGAAAACAATAATATTCTAATTCAAGCTATATTTGTACAATCGTTAGCAAATCAGGTGTTAAGTATTGTGGATATATGTTTTGAATGGAGAAGACGCAACAAACCGTGTTTGAAATACCAAAAATGTGTATACTTTTGACAAACTTTCTCAGCGTTGTTTTTGACGTTACAATATTGGTTAACTGTGCTCCGTGGTAACAAAAAATGTTGCTTTTGATTTTGGCTAACGTGAGTTCTGTTTAATCAAATGGAATGAAACTTCACACTTCGACAAAATAAATGTTTATGTTTACGAAAATGTGTTGATCTATAATCTTGTTATAATCATATGACGATGAGCAGCATTGTCTACGTATTTTTTGAATGACCCTCGTATATATATTCAAAAATTCACAATTTTAATGAACATTGAATATATTATGGTTAGCACTGGTTGCAGGTAAACAAAGTTTTAAACATTGTCTACGACTTTTTGGGACAGCCCTCGTACATGTATATCCATATAATACGGTTCTATAAAATGTTATATCATAGTTCTTAATTATAGACAAGTTATTTAATCGCCAGGATGACAACTTAAAGAAGATAGAAACTTTTACCATTTTAGATGATTACGTATTTTCTTTTTCTGAAGAAGCAAACTTTAAAAAGAGTTCATATTTAGCAATGGAAAAACTCTTTTTCATACAGCATTTTTGTAGCAATAACAATCACACGTAACAACAAAATTTTTGTGCACACAGCACAGATAGACTAGATAATAAAATAAGTGTCCAATAAGTGCAATTGTTGACTTCAGAAAATCGATTACGAAGTCAGCAGTAAATAAGATGTGCAATTGATCATTCCTTTTCCTATTAATTTTTCACTCATACGAGAATATTAATCTTCTATGCATTCATCTATATTATTACAGTTAAAAAAGAAAAAAACCTTATTCTTTTCTTATTTCCTAAAATATCCTCATATATCTTGAATATTTAATTTAAAATGCTTACATAAGTTAAAGAGGGCATTTAGCATTTCACTAATACATCTTATGCTTTTTTTCATTACAGTTTTTAAATAGATTAATATTTCTTATATGTGAGGAGTTAAAAGCTTGAGGAGAAGATGCTCCTCAAATATAAATATTTGAGTATCAAAATCAGTCTTCTCTTTTTACAATTCTAGATTGAACATCTTTTTTTAATGTACATATATCTCCTACGTATAACCATTCAAAACATCTTATTAGGGGAATAGGATGAGTGTTGGGGAGCAGATGAGTTATGGGAAGCAGATGTACTCTTGGGACAACCACTTTCAAAAGAAGAAGGGGAACGAAACACTCATGGTCACTATATTGAAAACTCTTACCTTTTAAAAGTTGCCTGCTGATTGAACATTTGCATTGGCGACTACATTGTTTGACAGGACGCCATCTGGCGCTCCAATAATAGAAGACAGAAAGAGGCCTGTATATACAAATAAAAAGTTCAAAATACACACATATCTTTGATTCCTTGTTGTGGCCCAACCCTACCTCTGGGATCATGGTATGACCCCCCCCCTCCCCTCCCCCGAATTTTCACTATGTAATGAAGTTGTCACCTTAGTATTTTCATTTTTGGCCCAAATGTTGTTTGAGAAGATGAATTTTGAATAATGCACTTTTTTTCTAATGATATAATTATTGAAAAAAAATATTCTCTGGGAAATCACAGTCACACAGTATTACGTGCAGTACCATAATCAAACTAGATCAAATGTAGAAGTCGGGCCAGGTTGTGTCTTAGAAGAAACCTTATTATGATACAATGACTTTTATGGAGATGGTTAACATTATGCAAGCTTAAAAATCCATTAAATAATACTGATCAGGGGCAGAGAAAACACGGACCTCCAACAGAAGTGGGATCAGATACCATGGAGTACATGACGGATTGACAGATCTAGTTTGGCTTTCAAAATGTAATTTGAGCGCACTGTTTGCATGAAATGAATAAAACTCTGTATATGAAAACGGATTTTGTCTTGCAGTTAATATGTAAAATTTTGATTTTTTTTTCGATGATTTTTAAAAAAAATATATCCACCTATATGAACAGGATACACTAGGCCCCACAAAGCAAGTCAGGTAAGCTTATGTACATCATGTATACAGGCAGGAAAATGCTCAAGAGAGATTATTTCAACACAGTTCTTGGGTTCGCCCTTACTTGTTTTGGACTAAAAAGTGTTCAACTTTCCAAGGGTATGGAAGTTGGCATTTTTGAAAAGAACTCCTGCACTGCCCAGGCTTTTGACCGACGATGTTGCTATCTATTTCACATAGATTCCATACAAGAAAGATTATCTGGATAGGTAGTGATTTTGGATCTCATGACATCAGATTTGCCATAGAAGACATACCCTTACTCTAGTCTGTGTCTCTTTCTTTGGCAATATAATGTTATTGATTAGATTATGAATGCCTTTAATTTCTATATTATTAGTAAAAAAGAATTTCTTGCAGTATTATGAACACTCTACCTCATTATTTATTCTGTTTGTTTGCTTACTTTGCTAATATTATGCTCTTGTCCATGCAATTATAACTCCATGGTGTAGCCTTTTTTGAATCCAATATGTATGATCGCTAATTACTCATGAGGACATTTATTACAGCTATAGAGAAATGAATCTTCAAACCTAATACATCCATCTTTTTAAAATTGCGATCCGGATGACGTTTAAGAGAATTATTCAAACCCCAGACTTTGGTTTACATTTTTTCTTTAATTTTGCATTTCACCTGATATTCAATTATAATTACAACGCTCCTCCAAATCAAATATAAATGATAACAAATTACTTAAAATTTTGTTACACCGTAGGGGAAATAAACATTTAATCCCTAACAACAAAAATGAATTCCCATTCGTATATCGAATTCAAAAACTTCATGAAAATCATTACATAGATATATAGGGATCCATTAAATATTCTTGTTCCAAGCGTCTTCCTAAGTGAGTAGTTATCATTTATATTGGATTTGAAATTGGAAAAAAATGAAGTAAAACCATATTTGAATTGCAACATAACACATTTGAAAAAAAAAAATAATGTTAAACACTGTGAGTGAAGTTTGAATAATTCTCTTTAACACAGAAGCGACTTAATTTGTGCCGTTTAAAGGAATGCATACATTTGGGGCCGAATTCATAAAACTTGGCAATATATTCTTAAGTTTAGAAAATCACTTAACCTCTCTCTCTCTCTCAACAGTCACGCATTTTAACGCAAATACAACTTTCTATTTCTAACACAAAATCATAAAAACAATTCTATGACGTGAGAATGAAGTGTATGCTGCACTAGAGTGCAGTGGGTTTTAAAGAGTTAAGCACTGTATTTTTTTACTAAGCTTCGGAAGTTTTACTCAAATTGGCCGAAATATCTAAGTGCAGTTCTAAGTATTGACCTAATGTTAAGTGTCCTCAAGAGGTTCTAATGTAGATACATGTAAGAAATATTTGAGTATTATTTATACCTTTTTGGTAGTAGGAATATAACTCATATTATCTGCATCATATAAAATATATTAGTACAGTGTTATATATTATACAAAATATAAATAATATACCATTTTAACATTTACCTCTGCATTAAATACAATATTAAATTAATTTCCAAATTGATTCAAAACTTAAATCTATCTTAAAGATCATATAAAATGTGATCTATGTATTATTATTTTTTTTATTTCTGTATCATATATTATTTTCCTTAATGAATTTCTAGTGATTTTCGTTTACGATCTTTTAAAATCGATCTATCAGGATAGTTAGCATATATTACGTAAGAACCAGCCAATCACATATCCGTTATAGCCTTAAATGTTAATGCATATATTTATACATGGTACTTTACAGATAATCTCGCATTTATTTTACAAGAACCTTGTAGCTGTTGTAACACACAGAAAACAATATGAGCAAGGTTATGGTTGTCTTTTTAATTGCTGGCTACTTCATAGTTCCTCATACTGCCATGTTTTCTCGGAGGTACATCAGGAACATGGACTTTGATGATAAAAAATCAGATGGCGAACTTTTAGGAGAGTATTCTTTATCGTTCAAAGACTGTGCAGAGAAGTGTCGGGGAGATTGTGGGGTCTTTGGGTATAATGATGGGTTGAAGAAATGTCGGCTCCACAGGAAACTCAACATGTCGTCAGCATCAGAAGAGACAGACTGGAGATATTTCCTCCATGAATGTAGGTATTACCTTGCTGTATTTAAAAAAAAAGATGATATACTGTGAAATCATAAATACCCCCCCCTCCCTTTTTTTAAACTTTACCTACGAATATAATTAATTTTACAAGTGTATGGGAATTAGAACAGTATTTAACCTCAGAAACAAATTGCATGTAAAAATATTGATCTTATTGGCACTGAATAGCTCATTACTTAAAGGATTCATCTGATATGTTCCTGAGAAAAAATAATAAGTATTATTTGATTAGTTGTTAGGAAGTAGTTTTTAAAGCCAAAGAAACAATAATAAGCATTTTATTGGTTTTAAGGAAAGTTTGAGTCTTCCAGAAAAAAAAAAAAACAATGACGGTCATTTGATTGGTTGTTTTGAAGTAGTTATTTCAAATACCATTTGAATGGTTGTTAGGAAGTGTTTTTTTTTTTTTTGGTCAGAGAACCAATAACCACGGACAGTTCCAGAATCTAACCGGTCGAACGTTAGTTTGTGAGTGCTAAATTAAACATGTAAAATGTTATACAGATTTTTTAAGGGAGATCACGCTAGGAGAATTAAATTTAACTGTAAAGAATTCTTCAAATGACTAATGAACACCATAATTTGATCAAATTTCAAATCATTAGAATAAAGACACAATAAATATAGATAACTAAATTCATGTTAAGTGCGAAAAGTTTATGCTTTTGCAGTAAAGAGCTTTTGATATGCTCTCTAGAACTGCGCATTTTTACAGTATTTCGAATATCAATAAAAATTATTGTACATTCAAAAAGATTAATCTATATACGCTACAATCAGATTTATAATAAATAAAACGCCAATTTTAATCCGGCAAAAGCACAAATCATTTGCATTCAATTCACGGTGCTAAATGGAACAGCTTTATTGCAGCATGGTCTTAATCGTTACTCTTTAAAGAATTGATCAGTCGTATTTTAGAGCTGCTAGTACGTATAGTAGATTAGAAATAAAATCCTTCTTGACGTTAACGATGATGAATGATGCATCGCCTCGGCTTTCATCTTTCAAACAACATTTCGAGACCGAGGAGGTTATTCTGCAACATTCACGAAAACGCAGACTTTATTTCTTAAATGATCTGTTTCGTTTTCCGTTTTAGTCACCCCAACTGATTGTAAGGATCTTCAGGAAAACAATTACACTAAAACAGGGGTGTACGACATATATCCGTATGGAATCAGCTTTATTCCTGTCCGGGTGTACTGTGACATGGACACAATGGACGGGGGATGGACGGTATGTAATATATTTCAAAATTAGCATAAAGTATTTCATTTGCACTTTGCTGTTTTGTTGTTATATTGAAGATATTTTTCACATGGTTACGTCAAAATGATGGAGGAAATCATTACTTTTCATTCGCTATTTATAGAACATATGCATGACTATAGGTGTGCCAAATTTCATTCTGATATGAATCTTGGTTTTGAAAATATAGAGATAGTTCACGAACTCTATGATCACCCTCGTACATGTACATGCTAACTTTTAAAGGCAATTCAAAAACGTGTCAATGGATTCCTCAGTTTTGACAAAGATTGGACGGCCTATAAAAATGGTTTTGGTGACCCTGAACAGGACCTCTGGGTTGGTAAGTATAAACCTCTTACATTAGATCTTTCAACCGCTGCAAAATTGAACGGTGATCTTTTTTGTGACAGATAAAAAATATCAAAGGGTATCAACGATACATATTATTTAAAGAAAGGAAAATATTTTTTTTGACCATATTCACTAATAACCTTTAATGGTTTAATGAACCAACAATTAGCATTAATTTCTATGTCTAACAAAATTTGATTTTGCATTTATTTACGAGGGCTGATCGGTTTATAAAGAACCATCAAAACAATTATGCAAAATTTACAATTTCCAGGAAAATTAGATAGGTTCTGGTGAAATTATACACATGTATATATCCGTCACAATGGAGCAACATCTCTACGATTATTTAACGTCACGTCATTCGAAGATGATTGCATATGATACGATTGGGAAGCGTTTACTCTTCTCTGTTTGTTATTATATTTAACATTACAAAAATCAACTGTCTTTTAATTTAAATGATTATTTTTAAAAATACGTGCTGTTATTACACCAGTGTTAAATAACCATGTGACATACCGGGTATATACAGGTTGCCTTAGAAGCATGCGGGGAAGTTTTATTCACTGCAAGTCAACTTTATTATTTCCGAAATTATTTATGATCCTCAGGATCATTTGATTTCAATCTTAGTTAGACAAAAGATATAAGCCAATGAAAAATCAAACCCATTTACGTTTTTCTTTGCTGTTTTTGCTTTAGCAAATTGCTCAGACTTGAAAGAGTTTAACACAGCGATACATAAAAATTAGGTACGCATGTAGTCCGGAATAGTTGACGTTTTCCAGGTTTTTTAACGATTTTGATATTTTTGTGCCAGGAAAAGTCAGAAGCGGCGCCATTACGAAAAACTGAAAATTTCAACCGAAGTTGATTTTAAATAGCGTATATACTCGCCTATAAGTCGGTATTTTGGGAGTTAAATATTGGTCTAGAACTCTATATCCGACTTATAGGCGAGTCATGAAGAGACAAGTATTTTTCTGTGGGCTAAAAGTTAGTATCTTATTTGCATTTCCGACGATTATCAAAGAAATTGTCTGGATATATAAGATAATTTATGCATTCTCAGATTATATAAAAAAAAGTGCAAGTATATACATATTTTAATAATTTTATTTGCATTTTAAGTGACATTGTCTTTATGTTTGATAATTTAAGATTAAATATCAGTGTCTTTTCGACAATTATTAATTGAAACCAGGGTTAAAATATCAATGGATTAACTTGAAATTGTCACCAGATTTTGGCAAAAAAGTTGTACCGACTTATAAGCGGGTCAATAGCAAATCCCACCAAAATAACGTCAAAAATTACAACCGACTTATAGGCGGACCGACTTATAGGCGAGTATATACGGTACTTGTGGACCGATATAAATCTGAAATCAGAATTTATCGATAGAACAATGTATGTATGTATAGTACCCACCAATATCAATAAAAAGAAAATATCATCCCACATTTCGTTTCAGGACTTGCAAGAATTAAAGAATTAAAAATGCACGAAATGTTAACAAATTTCATCACGTTGATAAAATGTTTTCAACGGATTGTTTATTTCAAAAATGAACCATAGAAATGATATTGGCAAGTACTCAAAGTATTGTGCTATTTATAACTTGTACATATGACATTGAAATTTAATTCGGTTTGCAAGTATCTAAAATAAACTCGAGAATGCCGTCTCTAGTTGGAGGCGGCAATTTCCCAGTTTTCGTAATGGCGCCGGTTCTGACGATTTCCTGGCACGTAAAATATTAAAATCCTTAAAATGCATAGAAAACGTCAGATATTTCGAACTAGCACACTTGCTGCTCCACCTTGACCTCAAAATTTGTTTTGTCGTCATTATCAAATTTCTTAACCGCGATTTATTTTCTTAAATTACCTTTGTATTTCTTATCAAAGTTCTTGCACAATATGAAGTTATTTCGCTCTTATTATGGGTTCACAGGAAGGTTCAACGTTGTTGTTACATGTATTCAATATTTGATTTCGTGACTGCGCCGGGTATCCATACCATTGTCACATTTATATACTACTAAAGAGGAGAAAATTAATATTTGTAAAATATTTCTTGCTTTTATGAAATCGTAATGTTTGTCAAAAGTAATAATTTCCAAACAGCCCTCGTATATAAGATTGATAAATTCAGTGTATTGCAATAAATTATACAATTGATTCCATGCAGGAAATGACGTTATCCATCAATTAACAAAAGAAAAATCTGTCCTATATGTGTCCATTACTCTAGAAGGTGGTGAAACACACTATGAAATGTACGACAGATTTTCTGTCTCCGACGAAGAAGGGAAATATCAACTGTTTCTTGCAGGACCTGCCACAGGAACATAAGGTAAGTGTATTTCAACTAAGATCTTAAAAGAAAGGGTTCAAATCAAGTATATCATAAAACTCTTCTTTGCACAGAAAGTCAAAATATCAAATAGTTGAGAAAGAAAAATCTTTTTTTTTCTAATATTCCGTAAACATCTTCAATTTCACGTTTAAATATTTCATGAATTCTGTTGTAATTGAATTTCACAATGCTTTGAAGTTTGAAAAATTAAATTATTATACTGTATATTTAAAAACCAAACTATCTTTGCATATCCAGTTACTACCTTTTACCCACCATTAATTATTCAACCTAAGTTTCTTACCGATATTTAACAGTTCATATTCTAAACCGATACGAAACAGGATATTAAGGGCGCATAATTGCTATTTTATGCAGACATGTACAAGAAAGCTTGATGTTCAAGTAAAAAGAAAGAGACAGAGTATCTTAATGAATTAAATTTCTTTAATACTTTCTATATCCAATAAACAATTGCATATGTTATAACATTTACAGGTCATTTCCTATCTATTTTTTTTTCATTTTGATAGATTTAAGATGGCACCTGATCCAACCTCTGATGTTTCGGAGGTCCGTGTTTGCTCTGCTTTTATCTTGTATTGTTTTATGGGCTTTGATATTAAACCCATAAAACAATACAAGATAAAAGCAGAGCAAACACAGACCTCCGAAACATCAGAGGTTGGATCAGGTGCCATCTTAAATCAATCAAAATTAAAAATAGATTGAAAATGACCTGTAAATGTTATAAAATATGCAATTGTTTATTGTAATTGTTTACTGTTCGTTATATCCATATCCTTCTTTCTTTGTATTGCATTTTATACATTTTAAGCAAAGTCTTTAACTAATATTGATTTTTCATATTTAAACTTATAGAATATTTCCGTGTCCAATAATTATTTTCATTCTACACTAAAAGTGTAACACACCTGTGGTATATGTTACAAAATATTGCTGTATGAATAGCTATATTGTATGGGGTTTTTTTTGTTTAAATATTATCTCCATTTACAGGAGACAGCATGAGAAGCTGTTTTTCTTAGACGTACTTCAATGTTAAGATCAAACTTGATTAAATTGTGTACCCATTGTCTCTGTGATCTATTTTATCTTACTGTACAGGTGACTCTATGTTAGACACAGGTTATCCTAAGGAATATCTGTCTGGGATGTACTTTAGTACCCCGGACAGGGATAACGACTTGTCTAGAATTAACTGTGCTGCTCGCAGTGAGATAAGGGGAGGATGGTGGTTTAATGCCTGCCACTACGCCTTCCTTAACGGTCCGTGGTCCCCGGCCAACTGGGGATATCCTTGGTGGCCCCCTTTAAAGAGTGGATCATCAATAAGGCGGACAGTCATGATGATAAAACGCCACTAGGTAAATATCACTAAATCTGATTAAATTGTATATTGATCTTCTTTGTATAATTAGCACAGTGAGTGTGACCGTTCGGCAGGGGATGTTCACTCCTCCATGGCAAGTGATCCCATCTCTGATGTTTTGGAGTTCCGACTTTCCTCTGCTCCTGTTCTGTATTGTTGTATGGACTTTTGATCTTGAATACCGTTCTCCATTTGTTTTCATCATAAGAGAGCTTAGGATTATTATAATAAAGATACGCCATTAAATTTCTGTTTTTTTTCAGTAAATGAATGTTTTAAGATATAGAAGCAAGAGATTGACTACAACAAAGAAATCAGACGAGCCATACCTGATAAAAGAAACAATCGTAAATCTATGTCGATCATGGGGTTCAATTCATTTTTTAAAATGATGTTTCATATTACGGGAGGAAAACTTACAAAGGACTATACTTTGAGAATATTTGTGGTTGAACAATTTACAGCAGCAATAAATGTTAATCATTTTTTTACGAATATACCCAGTAAAAGCTGTACATTATATGTGTTGTAATAAATTTGGAAATAGAAACATTTTGTTCTTATTTAACACTGGCACATAAGGATGCCTGCATGGATAATTAGAATGAAGGTTGTACTACAATATTATTATAAACCATTTTACAGCGGAAACACTTTTCTCCGACACGCATACAATTACTTTCACTGTAAATTCAGAGATTGAATTCCATATTAATGCCCCTGTGCAATCCTACGTAATGTTCATTTGTCTCCTAGTGCATGTTAGAAAATACAGATTTCATTATAATTTAAGATATCTAATATACATGTTGATATTAACATGATTGAGCAATAAATCCTGCGATGGAAGTTGTTGCTCCATTTAAATTTGTAGATAAAACTGAAGCTTAATCCTTGACTTCAAACGTATTTCATAAGTCTTTCCACAAAATAAATTGTACCAGTCGTATACAGAAATAGTTTAACTGTGAATGATGCAAGATTCATGCACCTGACAGATCTTTGATTCCGAGAGCAAAAACAAACACAATAAAACTTGAGGTTAAGCTTTAATTTCTAAGTATTGTGCATGTAAGGTTGGAGTGTAAGTTTCCCATGAAGCCGTGTGAAGATAACTTGACGTTACAGTACTTTGAGTTTTCTTGCAAGAAAAAGAGGTAAAATTGAAACATATGATATAAATCAATTAATGAAAAAAAAGCAAAAAAAAGTTTTTAACTATTATCACAAATCAATAAAAGAAATACAAACTTTATTGTAAAAATAGGCCTATAACTTATGTTGAGTTTTCATACAAATCCATTCAGAGCGATAAGTGGAAATGTTCAGAGATATATTCAATAGAACCTTGGGCACTCAACCTTTAATAAATTTAGATACATAACAATTTCTACTGATTGTGAGAAAACTTGCGATAAATGGATTTTTACACCTCTTTCTGGTTTAAGTTTAAATTGTTTAGGCTTTTTAATTTCGCTGAGCAAATGTTTTACTTCAAGAATCGTAATTTTACAATTGGTTTTTCATTCTATTACTTTGAAAAATACCATTGCCTTCTATTTTAAGTGAAAATTGTTACTAGCAATTGCTGATTTAATATCAATGCATCTTTTGTGGCCATGGCCTTCTTTTAATCAAATATTTATGAAAACTTCTCTTGAGAGCATTTGCTTTATTTGCATAATTAGATTTCTTTTTGAATTTTACAGCGATATTAATAAAACAGTATTGAAATACGGTTGACGTAATAAAGTAAACTTCATATTCAAAACTTAATTTAACGATAAATTCTCAATATTGTAATTTAATCGATTCCTGTCATAAGATTATTGTCAAATTGCCTAAAATCATCTTTTATTAATGACAACTAATTACTCCTCTATACGAGGGTTGTCCCGTAAAATCGTGGACAAAGCGTTTTTCTCAAAAAGTAATGGGCGCACTAAGCTGAAATTTTCAGTAAATGTTTATTTATCATATTTAACTGCATGATAATTTTTTGATAAGATATGGCAAAAATAAAGATTTTAGTAACCTTCAATGTGCACGAGGTATTGCCCTACGGCGCACGGTCAAAAAACCAAGGTTTTATTAAAGAATACACAAGCTTGAATTCAAAATAAAAGTTTTAAATACATAAGATTTGGATTAAAATTATCCTAATTCAAATCCACAATCAATTTTGTAGTCTTTGTAAAAATTTTAAGGCATTTGCTTAATTTTTGGCAGTTTCTTGAGCATTCAAAATGGGAAAGTGGTAAACACAACACACGAAAAATGGCGACGTTTTATGACGTTACGGCGCACCGGAGAACAGTTCAGTTTGATTCCGATGTTGTAATGACACCTTTGGAGACTTGAAATAACCATAGAAGAAAAAAGATTATAAAAATATCACCATATCTTAAGTATACAAATGAAATAGGAGTTTTCTTAGCGAAGTTTTTTTGATCGAGTCCCAGGGGAGAACAAAACATACGGACAAACTCCTAAGCATATATTTATCTGAAATTTGCTGTGTATATTACTAAAATATGTACTAAATAATAGTGAAAATTTCAGGACGCAGTGATGTTTATTTTTCACACTAAACAATTTGTCCACGAATTTACGGGACAACCCTCGTACATCTGTTATCCGTAGGAGTAATTAATATGTACTTTAGAAGACATTGTCATGTTCATTTATCCTTTTGTGTTAAATAAATCAGGAATGAAAAAAATATAGATAGATTACACGATTTGTTTGTAATAGTCCGGGCTGACAAATCAGGTAATGATACTGTTTTTGTTTGTAAGCCTGGTCATTCTACATGTATTTTTGTAGAATATGGATTTGATTCTACAAGAGGAAAACAATTTAAACACATTGCTCCAGAAAATCTTGAAAATAAATTGTCTGTTTTGTATATTTTTTAATTCCCAACGACTTTTATGCATTCGATTCACTGAATCTATAATCTATTTAAAAACTACATATAAATTCTAATAAACAAGAAAATATGAGAAATGAATATAAAAGCAGTTACACATTATATTTCGAAAGGTGAAGCCTCATATTTGAAACGGTCTGTGCAACTACACTTTCAATAGGTACTAGCAAATGTTTGCAAAAGCCGTTGCAATTGTGAGAATATATCTTTTAAACAAAAATGATTCAATGCTGAGGTGATGACAAACACATTGATAAATGTATTACGACAATTAATTCTCTATTAAGGGGTGTATGAATTATGACACACGTTTCCAAATAAAAATTATATACTGTATATTGTTGCTTCTAGGCACTGGTGCCCCTGTATTGCAGCTAACGGTGAAAGCTATCGTTTGCAAATCAATTATCAAGGCAATGATCATCTTGGGTACCTAAAAAAGGTCTAATCACAATGAGTTTACCTGGAAGGAAGATAATTATAAAATCATCGATATTTCAGAAATTATGACCAAAAATGTTCAATAGTTGGTCAACCTGCTGAAGATCAAGGACCAATTTATTATACTTTAAGGAATTTCACCAAGAATATACATGTTGTGTTAATTTTCCCATTTCTGTAGGATCATAATAGATAATTTAGATTGTTTAGAATGAGATATACATACCAAAAAAAGGAAATTTCTCTACAAATTCCTTGAATTAAAAAGTAGTCTCGTAGATGTTTTTCTGACGATCATGGGAATTATTAAGTTTTATGCATATAATAAAAATATATCACCAACAGTAAAACATTTACTGTAGCATCTTAAAAATTCTGAGAATTTTTAGAAAAATATTCATAAAAACTGTCAGAATCAGACTTTTGTGATAGACAGTTCCTTTTTATTTATGCAGAATAGATTTATTTGTAAGATAAATCAATATTTAGAATACCTGGTCTCCAAAAACCGCAAAGATATTGTCAATCAAAAACTAAAGCATCTTTGTGATGTCAACTTCAGTGTACTTCTGTGTCTATATACTGACTCCTTGGGGTACAAGGTTACTAGGAAATGTTAGAATCCTGTGTCTAGTTACTGACTCCTTGTGAAATATGGTTATTAGGAAAAGTAAGCATCCTGTGTCTAAATACTGACTCCTAGTGGTATCAGATAACTAGGAGAATTAAGCATCCTCTGTCTAGATACAGACTACATGTGGTATCAGGTTTCTCGGAAGTGAAAGAACCCTTTATCTATATACTGATTCCTTGCGGTATCATTTTACTAGTTGAAGTAAACAGTCTTTGTCTAGATACAAACTCCTTGTGGAATCAGGTTACTAGAGGCAGTAAGAATCCTCTGTCTACATATTGACTCCTTGTAATATTAGGTTACTAGGAGAAGTAAGAATCCTCAGTCTAGATACTGACTCTTTGTGGTATCAGGTTACTAGGAAAAGTAAGCATCCTCCACCTAAAACTCCTTGTTATATTGGGTAACTAGAAGATTAAGAATCTTCTGGCTAGATACTGAATCTTTATGGTATCAGGTTCCTAGATGTGAGAATCCTCAGTCTAGATACTGACTTCTTGTGATATCAGGTTACTAGGAGAAGAAAGTATTCTCTGTCTAGATACTGACTCCCTGTAATATCAGGTTAGTAGGAGAAGTAAGAATCTTCTGTCTAGATACTGACTCCTTGTGATATCAGTTACTAGGAGAAGAAAGCATTCTCTGTCTAAATACTGACTCCCTGTAATATCAGGTTAGTAGGAGAAGTAAGCATTCTCTGTCTAGATACTGACTCCCTGTAATATCAGGTTAGTAGGAGAAGTAAGCATCCTCTGTCTAGATACTGACTCCCTGTAATATCAGGTTAGTAGGAGAAGTAAGAATCTTCTGTCTAGATACGGACTCATAGTGGTATCAGGTTACTGGGAGTTTATAACGTAAGAATCTTCTATCCAGGAACTCTTTCATTGTGGTATTGGGTTAGTAGAAGTAAGCACTCTCTACCCTGACATAACACCTTCCTGAACGGTCCATGGTCCCCTACTGAGTGGCACAAACCTTTTTTTTCCTACATTTCCTATGTACGGGACGAATGTGACGGAAACATTGATGATAACTAAACGTCGCCAGGTAAACATCAGTAAATCTACATAAACAGCATTTATTTGATGGTATTTCATTTATAATTTTAGACTGTTTTAAAAAAATTCCTTATCAAAAAAAATATATATCTATATTTAATTCTTATTTTTTTGGAACACTTTGAAATTATTTAAGCACATTTTACTTTATTTTCTAACAGATAAATATGTGAAATTGTGAGACGTCAATTGAAGACCACCCATCAGTCGTCTAAGTATTTCTTTTGAAAAGAAATTTTTAAATTTGTCTTCATTATTGTAAACAATTCATTTAGAAAATATTCTTAAAAGAAGAAGAGAAAATTTGCATTTTTGTTGTTGTTGTTTTAAAGGTGGATTGCGGCTGAGCAATTTGCTGACGAAATTAAGTTTTAAAACTTTTCTTTACGGAATTTATCCAAATACTGTCACATGAAGATTGATTGATTGATTGTATATTGTTTAACGTCCCTCTCGAGAATGTTTCACTCATATGGAGACGTCATTGTATGCAGGTGAAAGGCTTCAAATTTTGACTTTACTTGGCACTCGGGGCCATTGAGCAGTGAGGGATCTTTATTGTGCCAACGCCTGTCGCTGACATGGGGCCTCAGTTTTCAAGGTCTCATCTGAAGGACCTGCAACTTTCACTTCAAAGTGCCGAGCGCATGGCGAAGGAACAGTTGCTACCCATTTTATCGACTAGGTCAGTTGCGGCCGAGATACCAATTCACGACCTCCTGATCACGGAGGTCACATGAAGATATCTAGATAATTAGGAGGAAAATTGTTAAATTTTTAAACAAAGTAAAATGAAAACTGTTTAATCTGATACATGTTTAAATGCGTCAATTCCGATTTTCAATCTCATTCTCATTTTTACTTATGTTCAAGTACTCTACGGAGTAGAAACCAACAGTGTATTTTGACAAAACATGTATCTCCTTAGGCTAGTACATAAAAAGGCCAAGATTCTAAGGAGGTACCTCCCTCGTTCTCTATACAAAAAATTATTTGCATTATCGAGCAAATGTAATTCATAAATTTACAAAAAGATGCTTTGATGGATACTTTTATTTCTAATATAAAGAAAAATAATGCTTAATAAATGTACGTACCCTCAAAGGTATTTAATAATTCTTTCTAAAAAATAAATTATATATTTGGTATATTAAAGCAGGTTACATTTTAGTTCGGCAATTTATCCAAATACTGTCACATGAAGATTGATTGATTGGTTTTATATTGTTTAACGTCCCTCTCGAGAATTTTTCACTCATATGGAGACGTCATTGTATGCCGGTGAAAGGCTTCAAATTTTGACTTTACTTGGCACTCGGGGCCATTGAGCAGTGAGGGATCTTTATAGTGCCAACGCCTGTCGCTGACACGGGGCCTCAGTTTTCAAGGTCTCATCTGAAGGACCTGCAACTTTCACTTCAAAGTGCCGAGCGCATGGCGAAGGAACAGTTGCTACCCATTTTATCGACTAGGTCAGTTGCGGCCGAGATACCAATTCACGACCTCCTGATCACGAAGGTCACATGAAGATATCTAGATAATTAGGAGGAAAATTGTTAAACTTTTAAACAAAGTAAAATGAAAGCTGTTTAATCTGATACATATATATATATGTGCCAATTCCGATTTTCAATCTCATTCTCATTTTTACTTATGTTCAAGTACTCTACGGAGTGGAAACCAACAGTGTATTTTGACAAAACATGTACCTCCTAAGGCTAGTACATAAAAAGGCCAAGATTCTAAGGAGATACCTCCTTCGTTCTCCATGCAAACAATTATTTGAATTATTGAGCAAATGTAATTCATAAATTTACAAAAAGATACTTTGATGTATACTATTTTTTTTTTAATTTAAAGAAAGATAATGCTTAATAAATGTACGTACCCTCAAAGGTATTTAATAATTCTTTCTAAAAAATGAATTATACCATTGGTATATTAAAACAGCTTACATTTTAGTTCGGCAAATAACGCAATGATGCTATGTTCGTGCCCTTACTGGTCTAACATTTTTTCAAGAGCATGTTATAAAATATCAAACTTTCTGAAGATCAATATCTCGCAGGGTTGATAAGGAAGCATCCAGAATATTCTACCTTGACTAAGTCAGTGAAACATTATGACGTCATAGTAGGTGATATGACTTCAATTTTAGAGCACAGGTTTTCGAAAAATTTGTACTTAGAGATATAATTTAACTCTAGGAAATAAATTAAAACGTGTAAAGATTAACAAAAATAAGAGGTTTTTATTTTGTTATGCTGTATCTGTCAATTTGATTAAAATCTGACAACGATGACGTCATATGAGTACGTTGAGTAAATTGGGAATAGATCATGTCGTGTAAAGAGAATTTGGCTTAGACGGCATGTACAAACATTCGTAAAATGGAGTTTAAAAGCAACTATCAAGAATATTATGTGAAATTCATATGGAGTTCTGTTAAATAAACAGGTATGATAATTTATTTTCATCAATTATATTCTCTTTCGAAGACAGTCAGCTATATCCGTATCCCAGTCGGCATTTCCTCAGTCATTCGTGACAAAAATAATGCCATAGAACAACAATAAAGCAGGATAATTCAAAACATAAGATATGTACAGATGGAAAGTTTGCCTTCTAAAATACTTGGGAAGTGTTGCTAGAATCCTGCGTTATTAGCATGGTTTTACGAAAATTCTCGGCTCATATGTGTAAAATACAAAACTTAGGATAAGGTTTAATTTCGTGCTAATGTGCTATAGAATTATTTTACTGACAGGACAGTGGGATTCTAGCAGCACTTTTTAGACAAAATAGATGTTTTTCGACTATATTATTTACTCAAAGAAGTTATTAATCTCCTGGGTATTGTTGTTCTGTTAGCTTTTCTATGAAGAAACATTTCGCTATAAATAGAAGTCACGTGATGCCGTGGTGGTGGCGCACGTCATTGCCTTAGACGCTCTTTTATCTTTTATGCTAAATATAATCGTTTAAAAAAATAGGAAATTAGAGTTATCCTGTCTACCGGTCATTTGCAAAACTATTTTGTTAAGCACATTCTTATTGCACATACAAGAACTCCGAGTTTCTGATTGACAATATCTATGTGATTTTTGGAGACCAGGTCTTCCAACAATCTATTAAAATTCTAATGAGTATCAATTGCGCTCCGTTATAAGCAAACATATTTTTGCAAATATATGAAGCAGAATTTGTACAAAATATCATGCGTGAAAAGAAGAAAACACTTGTTGTGGCCTTCAACTCCACATTTAGATATATCGACGACGTATTATCAATTACCAAGGGCAATTTCCATTCATACGTCGCTAAGATATACCCTGGAGAGCTTGAGATAAAACATACCACAGTGTCTGACATATCTAATTCACACTTCAATATTTTGTTGAAAAAAAATGAGGGTAAGCTAACAACCCAGGGTGTATGATAAACGTGATTACTTTAACTTTTCTATCATCAACTTCCCTTACTTATGCAGCAATATCCTGCATCACCTGCGTACGGAATTTACATATGTTGGTTGATTCGATACGCTAGAGCATACTCTACGTATGAGCAATTTCTAAAACGAGGTAAATAATTGACAAGCAAGTTGACGACTTAAATTTAAAGTTATCATTTTGTTTAGTTCTATGGAAGATTAAATGACCTTGTCAGCAAAGAGGCAGAAAAGGGTCTGTATTATACAATAAACACACACACACACACACACACACAGTCTTGATTCTCTATTGTGACCCAACCCTACCCCCGGGGTCAGAGTTTGAAAAAAAAAGAATTTTCACTATGTAATGAAACTATCATTTAAGCTTTATTATTTTTGGCCTTCGTGTTGTTTGAGAGGATGATTTTTAAAAGATGAAACTTATTTAGCACATTTTTATAATACTCTTTCTATGACAAGAGGGCATGGCATTAACTACTTTTGAACAAACCTGAATCCTGTTCATCCAAGAATGTTTTGTGTAAAATAAAGGTGTTGGTTTTTTTTACATTTGAGATGTACTTTTTTGAATATCAAATTGCTATAACTTACAAAAAAAAGGATCTCCATTAATGTTTACTCTTCCTATATGTAAGATAGTACAGATTTTATTTCAACATTGAATTCATATTTAGCGCGGTAAGACAATTTGTCGGCACGACCAGGTGTGTTATAGGACCGAAGACATCCAAAAATATGAATTCAATGCTTATATTTACATTCTTTAATTTTCCTTATCTATAATTGTTTATTTCGTTCATCTTAAATGTGAATTTAGCGCACTTCAATACTAGCGTGTTTATAAAATGTAAGAGCTGTTTGTGACATCAAATGACGTTAAATGACGTTGCAAAGTTAAATAATGCAAACAAACATTGCGCAGAAAAAAGTGTTAAATTAATTCTTAACGCACATTACCTTACTTTTTACGTTATTTTTTCAGGATTATTGTTTTTTTATTTAATTGAAATAAAACATTTTAAATTTTGGGGTCCCTAGAGTATTGAAATGCTTATAGTTCCTGTTGTGTATTCTAACGCGCGGTGACAAGGCTTCCCGTGTGTTGTAGAGATTTGAACGTCATGGATTTGTTATGGATTTCATAAAGAAAGTAACACTAAATGTAAATATTTCCATAATGCATCTCCAAGTCAATATTTTGAAACCCTGTTGCATCTTTAGTCATAAGTCGGGGACCTGTAATATTAGGAAAGGTGAATCAACAGAAGCTATCTTTCAAAAATACAATTCAAAAATGATATTTACTAAGCTTTTTATATATTATAAATGTTTTATCGAAAGGATGTTTGTTACGGTAATTCTTAGAATGGTGTTACCATAATATCATGTTTTGTTTTAACCATATGCGTGTTTACATACAAAACTCATTTTGGACAAGTGCTGATACATAACATGTGCACTGGTTTGATAAGGCACATTTGTAATACATGTGTTTATTGTGAGCTAAAGATATCGAGTCCTCTTACGTTACATCTGTCTATTTATCACAAGTCGTCAGTCTTCTGTTGCTATCTGTAACAGAAATATATTATCCCCTAAGCCTAAGTGTGTGAATTGCACTAGTTCAATAAAGCCAGGACGTTTTAGTTAAAATCAATAAGATATGGCAAACAATCATACCAATCTAGTTCTTTTGCAGATTTATAATACATTTATATAGAACAAAAGGAACATTTTGAAAGATTTATGCGTAAAGCGTAAAAACAAACATTCTGACTTAAATCAAAATCTTTCATTAGCTCACGTGACTAATAATTTTGCCTTTGCTTTGCATAAAAAAAGGTTAAACAGTTAAACGTTATTCTCCATGGCAAGAGAGATAATTCTGTATAATTTAATTCAAATTTCAAGCTTTGTAAAGTTAAATTTAAACTATTTAGCAAAAATGGAAGATATTGCGTACAGACAGACTAATGGAATTACCTCTTATTGTATAATTAGCAATGCAGTCCTTTCAACGTCTCAAAAATTTAAGATAATTTACATTAATTTATCAGCTATTTATTTTTGAAAAGAAAGAGTACATTGAGAAAAAAATGTAAAAACAATAATTTTCTTATGCTTTATGACATGAAATCAAAATATGTTGGATTTCTTATAGGCAACATTAATTTAATTTTTGGAGTGTTTTTTTTTCAACAATATGTTGGCTATTCCGTATGTGCTTTATCTAAATCGAAGTCGATATTTCTAATATATGATAAACATTTGATCCAGGTATTTCGTGTGGGAAGGAACATATTGCTACTGCTTTCATTTGAACATAAGACAATTTTCAAAGATTTTGTTTGTTGATTCATTCTTATTTGGGTTTATACTTCCTTTAAAAAATCGTTTAATTATTATAATATTTTGTCATTGCTTAAGAAGACAAACCAAAATCAATTCGTTAAATTCAGTAAAAGAAAAAGCGAGAGGGGGGGGGGAATAATTTACTAGTATCATCATCCTTATTATTTTTCTGATGAATAAATTCACATTTTTTAAGTTAAATATTTTCTCCTTTGCTTGATTAAGTATAAGTTGAGAAGAACGATATGTTTTGGAGGAAAAGAGTAACATGATTGATGATTGTTATCTCAATGGTTATTTGAATTACGACAAGTGCCCTTAATTTCTTGCATTTTTTATTTGACATGTTTATATTTTGTGTTGTGGAACACTGACTCTTCTTCTTTATGAAGTAATATTATTTCTCTGCTAGAAGAAGCCGTTAACCATATACGTATAAAACAGCATTAAATGTCTACATTAATTTTCTTCAAGAAAATATATATAATGTTTATAAGAGTACAAACGAGGGGGCAGCATTTCATGCCCCCCCCCCCACCCCTTTCCAAAAAAAAAACAACAAACAAACAAACAAACTTCTATTCAATAAAACACAAACATTTACATACATTGAAATCTGTTTGAAAATAATTAACTGGTATTTATTCAGTGAAACAAATATCTATCTAGAAATCAAAACGGAACAATTAATATTTTTGTCTATTCAGTTACATGACCATATGAAATCCGACCGTAGGTGATGTATGAATTATATCACTTTGTCTAGTACTGAAAACAACAGTTGAATGGATTTTAATTCTGACCTACATTGCATGTATTTACTCTTGATATCTGTTCAAACAGCCAATCAGTGACAAAGGTGTTCACCTTACCAATAAATTTCATAGACTCTATTTGAATACAGACAATAAATTTCCATTTATTTATAACGAAAAAAATAACATAACATTGAAAATATGAGCGAGTCAAATTCCATTGCAACACATAATATAAAATATCATACGATAAAATATTATATTTTTACATGTTTTCTGTCAATGTCTAAATTTGATTTGGTACTAAATATTTTTTTCTCAAAATTAAGTTGAATTTGTTGATCCACACGAACAATTTTAACCAAAATAATTATATTGACGGAATAGATACATTTTAGCAATACATTGTTCTTTTGCTGACGTTAACGTAAATCCAAGGCCACGAGTTTTGAGGTTTATTTGTATGCAATCGGTGGAGGGCAAAACAAATATTGGATATTCAATCAGTCAATCTGAAAAGGTCTGTTATAATGCAAAGAAATGATTTACATCCAATTCTCTTGTATTTTGGAGGAAATTATCTTTGTTTTCTAAAACACCTTCTTTTCTTTGAAAAAAGAATCATCTAAATGGCTCATTTTTGAAGATTTCATCACTAAATAAAAACAACAAAAAATACTAATGATTGTTTGTATATATCCACTAAAAGGATCAAAATAAGAAAATAGGAGTCTGATTATCTAATTTCAAAATGAGAATATACTGGTAAATTCGTTGTTGTTGTCCAAATGAAATAAGGAGATAAAAAACAATTATACAAATTTCTATTTTTTTAATAATACATAATAATAAATATCGGAAGCAGCAAACAAATACCTCTGAAAACTTCAAAGGTTTCATAAGGTGTCATGGAGGATAAAACATCCTTTGTAGAGCATTTACATCCGCCTTGTGCTCGTTGTCATGATCTTGGCAAAACGGGAAAAAATCCACACACAATTCAATGTGAAAAAAAAATGTTCGTACAATTTGAAAGAAATATAAATGTGAACATTTCACTTCATAATAAATTGTATTTGAAGACAAGGTCAGTTATTGTCCCTATAACCTCCGAATCTTTGACTTCAAACAAGACAGTTGATATCCTTGTTTCAACCATTTATTTCACAGCCAACTTCAATTTAGATAATGCTACTAATAAAACTTGCATTTCTGTTTCAAATCAACTTGTAGACATCATATACAGATGACACGGTTATGTTACCACATTGACATCAGGGAAGTTGACGTAAGCAAAATTGATAATCATCATGTCCTGTTCTTAGGTTACTATTTTGTCTGATAATATATTCAAATACGAAACAGATATGTCAGACTCAGTATTATTTTTATATGTTGAAGTCACTGGGATATATCGAGTTGACAAGTTATGTAGGCAAGTCTATTTTTTTTTCATTTTATTTTTATAATTGAGGATTTGAAGGCCATAGCAAGTTTACATCAATTATCTAAGGCAAACCTCAACACCCGCAAAATACTGTTCATGACCTTGAGAAAAATAAGCACATTGAGACAATTCAATTCATTTTCAACATAGGGTAACTAACTAAAATCGACGTAAAAGTGACAATTGATTTTGCGTGAACAGAGACAGTGTTGTCTTCGTACATATGGAGAAGCAATTAATTTAGTAAATTATTCTCTGTTATTATATAATCCTATGCATATTTTTGTATTCATTTAATTTCATTTATACTTTTCATAGTGTAGTGATCTGTATTATTTTTTCTATCTCAACTTTGAGGGCAGATCTCTATCAAAACATACATTGTAAAACTACCCTACAATCGTAACCTTTTATTATTCAGTGCTAAGATTATCCTGAGAAATTTTATTGGAAGATCGTTCCGACATGGATCAGATAAACTGTCGCGTTTAAGAAAAAAACATTCTATAAATATTTTGGAGAAATATTTCGAATGCAGAAATTTTCAGAATAGGTAGATATTGAGTTATGGTAAAGCAACAATTTTAATATTGAGATAATGCATATTGAATTAACGAACAATATTCAGGATCAAAAGTACATAAGTCAAACAATATTCTTTTAGTCCTTGTATGTAAATTGAATAACAACTTGTACATGATATTTCAAATGGGAAAAAAAGTCATTTATCATTAAATAGCATTCAACAATACACTCATTTTATCTGACTTACAAAAACATACCACAAACAATACTGAGAAAAGACCAGATAGGCTAAGATCCCATGCTGTCCCCTATTTCGAGTTGTTTTTTTTTTAATAATACAACAATGTATAAATAAAAATTTGTTTTCAACCATGACACGAAATCAGTATTAGTATTTATTTTTGGGATACAGATGGCACAAAAAGTCAAAAAACGTGTAAATTTCCGAATTTCATCATTTTTTGCAATTTTAATCGATTTTACATCACATTTAGTTTATGGATTCATAAAACACAAGCTTGCCTATCTGCCAAATTTCGCAATTTTGACTGTTTTTTTTTTTTTTTTTTTTTTTTTACATCGTACAAGGGGCCAAATTCAGCCGTTTTCATATCTTGTCCTTTAAAGAGGTAGAACTTTTGTAAAAATAAATTAGTTTTTAACTTAAGAAATTCAATGCAATGTCAAAGTCTTTATGTTAACGAAAACCCCTATAAAAGTCTATGTATGGCATGCTTAATACTGTAGATTCCTAAATATACGCACGGAATAAAGTATCCGTAATTTCGCAAAGAAGCACCACAGGCGAAATTAAATTACGCGCTTTTATTATTTATGGTGCTGAAATCTATGTAAAATATATTTACCAACCGTCCATTCGCGAATTTTTATTCTCTCAATTTGACGTTGAAGAGCCCATTCGCGATAATAAGTACTCTAGAAAATAAGAAATCTACAGTAAATCAGTAATTTAACTTCTAGGGATAAACAAAATCAATGTAAATAATAAAGTTGTCAATATCATGATTTATCCTGAATAAAAATAGAGGGATATTTTCAAACGTAGTATTACATAAATAAATAATAAGGTAATAGAGAACAAGATTCCAATTAAGTGAAATTGATAATTAAACTAAATGTTTTAAGACTTGTGACGGAAATATTCCCAACTCTGCTTCCATTTAATTGCAATTAAATATTCAATAGAAACCCACTAAAAATTTGTAATTAGTAGGAAAAAGATATGTAATATTTAAGTTGCATTTCTTTTGATTTTTAGAAAACTTTACGTTTCTATGAAAGTTTGCTTTCATCAGTAATGGATAAATGCCAAACAAAGTTTTAGTATATTTGAAAATAAATCCACAATTAATAAAATTCGACCAATATTTTAGTAACTTTAAAAAAAAAAAGAGATATGTAGGCTATTTCAGGATTTTTTTTTTTTGGTTGGGGTGGTGGAGGAGATGGGGGTGCTTAATTGGCCAAACGTTTGTCTGCCATAGGCCAGGTAGATGTAAGAACAGGATATAAGCAATAAGATTGTTAACAGGATCAATCAAGTACCAGTTACATCATATTTATATAGAAATATTATTATACCTCAATATAAATATTTTACACAACGTGTTATCTGATTGGTTCTAGGTTATCAAGTGATCGGGCAGTAAAACCTCATATTTCAAGGCTGGCAGCACGCTTTCATCATATTCCACCTCTTCGGAACACTTAGGGTATTTTCCCGCAATATAGTTCTCGTTCGTTGAACGAAAACTCCCAAGAGTAGTAGACGTCATAATAGCCTGGTTTACGTCACAAAATTGATGATAATGTGTTGACCAAAGGGTTTTATAATAACTTTACGTAAAAAAAATAAAATTGGTTTTGAGAGCGGTGCCGAATTTAAAAGTTTATGTTTCTTTCAAAGATTTTGCTTGTATCGGCATAATAAGCAATTCATTGCATGAATGTTCGGGATACATGAGGACTTATTCAGCCAAGAAATATCATATTCCCCTCGGGCAAGTATCATTTTTCTTGGCTGAATAAGTCTTCAGATTTCCCTCACTATCACGTAATTAATGTATAAAATAAAATAAAAAAAAAATAAAAAGAAATGCTTATTCATAAATTAAATTTTTGCCATAGAAATTTTAATACGATGAAATGTATTCCGTGAATGTGTCATTATTTTCTATGTTTTTTTTTTTTTTTTTTTTTTTTTTTGTAAATGCAGGTATCATTCATAGATTTTTAGAAGAAATCTTTTAAAGCTAACATAGAGCCTGATTTGTTCAGAACCTTAGCGCAATCCTGCATATAAAACGTCGACAACAAATACATGTACCATTAAATACCTACTCTTTGTCTGATAAATTAAACAAAACAAAAATGTTTAAATAATATTACTTAGATTACAGAGTGAAGAGGATATAAAGATAACTGGCCTAATGAATTTTTTAGTCTTTTTTAATACAAAAAGTAAAGGGGTTTACATCTACGAAAGCCCAGAAGGCTCATTCGAGATTCAAGGTTCGAAATACGAGATTCGAAATTCGAGATTCGAAATTCGTGATTCGAAATTCGAGATTCGAGATTCAAGATCCAGATTAATCAATCAAACACGGGTTCATGATTAGATTACTCCCCTTTATTATGAATTTACTATCAATATATCGTTTAGTATATTTATAACAAATGAGTCATTTCATTGAATTACAATGCTAGAAAGAGTGTTATATATATTAGATTTGATTGTATACTGTTTAACGTCCCTCTCCAGAATATTTCACTGATATAGAGACGTCACCATTGCCGGTGAAGGGCTGCAAATTTAGGCCTATGCTCGGCACTCAGGGCCATTGAGCAGGGAGGGATCTTTATCGTGCCACACCTGCTGTTATATCTACAATACAGTTTGGCAATATGAATTTTAAAAAAATGCGGCATTTATTTTATCTTATATCAAATAGTATATGAGTTTAAATTTTCTGCAGAACTATATAGCTTTATGGTGTTATATTTTAGTCTCTGACCATAGCTTTATGGCCAAAGACTAAAATATACTCTTATAAGACCTTATATAACGCTACAGTTCGATTCAGCAGTCAAGTCTCACTGCACAAATGTACCTTTTAGGAATGTAATGAAATATATACCCTTAAATTACTGTGCAGTATAGATACGATTCATAATATTTCATATATAATAATAATAATAATCAAATGCAACATTCTCCATCAACAATGATCTGATAAAAAAAAAATTACTTGACCTACTTGTTCCGCAAGTCAACAATAAGACAATATAATATTTCATATACATGAATTTACTATTTTGTTAAATAAGAAAAAAAAAATTATATAGGTATATTTCAAAATGTAATCCAAAATTTATTTTCATTTCGTTTTAATACATTAAACATTTTTTCTTGCATTATCATTTTAGCAAATGATCCATTTGTTATAAATAAATTCAACGTTTTCTTGATAGTAAAAACGTAACAAAGGGGAGTAATCAAATGTTGAACCCGCTTTTGATTGGTTAGTTTGGATCTTGAATTTCGAAACTCGAATTTCGAATCTCGTATTTCGAAACTTGAATCTCGATTGAGCCATCTGGGTTTTCGTATACATCAGATATGGTACTAAGTGTGGTCTCTAAAATATTTGAAAATGAAATAATTTCAGTCATACTTTCTCTTCCGTATTTTTTCTATATAAACTCAAATTTTATTGATGTTTGTCTGGTAGAGAGATTGGAATTCAAGCTTTGCATTGCTATTTTTCTTTTTGGATATATTTCATACTTTTTAAAGGCGTGATTGTAAAATTTGGTATTGTTTCGGTTGAACATTTTTGCTAGGTAGGTCATTATTTATTATGCAATGGCATTGCATGTTATTGACTTAAAATTGGAATCAAGACTTGTTTTTACCATGTCATCTTGAGTGTACTACTAATATCTCCTTACATTATGAGTTTCAAAACATTTCATGAAAAAGTAGAAAAGATACAGTTAATTAAACAATTATATTGGTCATTTCACGTGAGAAAGGAATACATAAATAATAACTAGAAAGTCTGCTATCGCAAGCAATAACGTATGTCGCCCCGAACTGGACAAGACTTTCATTTTTTCATCACTAAACAATATCAATTAGCTAAGGTTTGATAAACATCAACTCGTATTAGTCCTTTCGGTACTTTGATTTCAAAATCAAAGACAAAGAGTTTTCACTTTTACCCTGTTCCCATGGCAAATATTGACAATTTGCAATTTTTAAATGCTCCACATACAATAACAGATACTAATCATTAAATCAATAAAGTTTCTTGACGAATGTCCAAGGGACCAGAAAAAAAACAATCTCTGACAAAATTCATCGCTTTTTGCAGGATTCCATAGCATTTTTGAAACTAAATGACCACACACCACAATTAAAACCAGTGATCGTCCTTTGAGGAAAGTTTCAGGAAGATTGTCCCAGCTTTCTCTGAGAAACAGCCCGTACATGTAGTACAAAAGCATGCGTATAACCGCAATATGTCGGCCCCAACTGAGAAAACTGTGACGAAATATCTGTTAAGTTTAAAGGAAACAGACGCACGGATTAACAAGAAGTTGATATTTCACCATCTAACATGTCTAAGATGCCTCAAAAGATTGTGTTAAAACTTTAGCATCTGTGATAAGAAGTTTCTGAGAAAACTGGGACTAAACATTTGTTACAGACAGCAGACACACAGACCGTCAGATCGTCAGACAGGCAGCTAGACATACGTATAGACAAATGTGAAACAGTATACACCCTCCTTCCTAGCGGGGATATAATAATGTCAAAGGGAAAAAAAGATGAATACAAATATTAGAGGAAAATGTTTGTTTGGTGGGGAAGGGTTGCATGGGAAAGCATCCCACTAACAAATATCCTCTTTAGACGTATGCTGTGTATGTTAAAAAAAAACAATATGGCTTGTGTTTACTTAATTATAAACTAACCCAAACTATAATTTCTAAAGAAGCTATATCACAAAAAATGATATATTGCATTGCTTGAAAACAACAAATGGCCTTTATCAATCGGATTGACGATAATCCAATATGGCTTTGTGTCTCTATAAATAGTATACATCTGACAGTACAACTTCGTAATTTTGAACATCAATACAATACAATATTAAATACAAATCTCATTTTTGAAAAATCCTCATCTGGCCATTAAATTTCATGGTGGGTCGCATGTCTTATCCACATAAGAACTGAAATAATAATTGTAAATTAACAGTACGTTGTTGATATAATAAATGTGGAATTGAAAGCTACAAGCTACAAGCCCGTGGTTTGTGATTTCTTTTCTTTTCTGTGTTAACGTATAATATTTGTACGAATACTGCTTCATATGAAAACAAAAATAGGTCTTTTTATAATGGGGCGAATGGGCACTGTTATATAGTCATTTAGAACTTGGGTAATATTTCAAAAGTTTAGAATTAATTTTGTTAAACATAAAGTAAGTAAAACAATCTTAATTCTAAGATAGAATATAATCCTAGCTTTACACAAAAGCTGTATTGATAAGATCTGTGTATTGGTCAGCCGGAGTCATAGTAAGCAGGCTTAATGGGAAGATGGGACCTCCTGGTGGGATAAGTAATTTCATTGCAGCTTCCGCACTTAAAAACCGTAACAGAGACCATTAGACTTTGCAGTTCTTCTAGAATCCCGAGGATGTCATAGGCCCAACTAAGAGCTGACCGCGGTTAATATGGCTAATTTGTTAATTTAAACAGGTGATTTTATGGTTAATAATTGGATTAGTTTCATTGATAAATTTGGCTGGATTATACATGGTGCGCTTATAGAATTCTTGAAACATAACCCTTATTAAATAGGAATTAACTCATAAGTACTGGTGATGTTTTTTACACCGAGTTACATGTGATAAGACCAGATTATAGAAAGCTGTCGGTGACGTTGATTCACCAGAGCTGTTCTTAAGAAGAGTATTGGTGATAGTTGTTGGTGGCGTCGATTCACCACAATTTATTACCAACGTTATTCAAAAAATTCACCTGTAATTCTTTTAATAATATTAGGGAAACAAATAGTTTAATGGATGTTTAAATTGATATAATTTTCATTTTGATGTTTTATCAACAATCCCACATAATCTTTACATTTTAATAAACTTCACAGTGTCTTAGTATTCTGGATTTCTTTTCTTGTGAAATCTTCAAACGGAGGAGGTTACGCTACATTACGCATTTGGCTCGTTAAATATCCGAACCCAAACTTTGTTGACGTTTAAGCATTTAATGTGTGTTTCTGATCTGATAATTTTTTTGAAGACGTTCGTGATTTATTGGAGAATAATCTCCGCCGGTTTCCTTTGATCATGACAATAATCATGGTAGAATTCCTAATTAACCAAGACTCAAAACACTAAGAAAGGTTTGAATATTACATTTAGAATCCTGAACAAAGCTTTAAAATCCTCAAGTATAAATATTTAAACCAATAAATTAAGTTTATAAATCAAAACCAACTAATTAAAGTGAATAAGCAAATTTATTTATTTCATTTCAATTGAAGTCTTGAGGTAATGAGGAAGTTTTTGTGACTAAAATTAGTACTCTTTTTTTTTTAAGTTTCTGAATTATGAGTATAATACTTACTGACGGCAAAGCAACTTTCTGCCGGTTTTATGCTTTAATTGATTTTTAAATTGCACGTGTAGATTTTTTTTGCCTTACGTAATTGCAAACACTTTCAAAATCTTTTTACAGCTTGTTTGCTGAAGGCTTTGAGATCCACTTCCAAAACTCCTGTGTTCCTCATGCGAAAAGTATCTAAAACGAGGTTAGCTATGGTAAATATGTTTCTAAAACAATTAAATAAAATAGCTTGCTTCAAGTTAAGATTTCGTAAATACTGTGATTGAGACGATGATCTTGTCAGGAAATTGAGTCTATTGTTCAGTCCAATGTTAACTAAAATTTTATACAGATGTTAGGCCAATTATCTCACACTAAATTTACCGCCTTTGGTCCATTTACACAGTATGTGTGTTTCTATATGCAGATTAAGCATTATTTCTACAAGCCCAAAGAATATTTTGTCTGACTTTTGAAGTTGAAAAAAAAGTGTAAAATTCATAACAAAGATGAAATCTTAGCTATTCACCATTTTGGGTCTCAGTTTTATTTAAAAAAAAAAACGTATTACAAACCCCTAATCTTGAACATGTAAAGTTAGAATATTTCCATTAAAAAAAGTATTTTATCACACCAAAGAACATTCTTAATGAGTATTTCTATTATTGTATATAACAAATCTACGTACTTCTAGGATGTTTTCGGTGCTGTCCGAAGAAAGTAATTCAAAAGTAAACTAGAGATACTGTGAGCAATGAAATCACTAAATGATCCCCCTCCTCTTAAATGAATATAACGACAGTGTCCATAGTCTGCTATGTGAAACCCACAATATGTATCGGATCAAAAAGAACAAGCCAATTCAGAGAATTTGTGTCCCCCGCTTAGGGAAAAAGTAAACCATGCGCAGTTCCTGGAGGGGAGGGGGGGGTGTCAGATCCCCCTGACTTAAGTTGTAGATAATTAAATTTGTAGAATTATTAAATGTATACATGTAAACTGAAGCAAATAAAATACATGTATGTCAATATGCATATAAAGATTTGATGGCTTATTCTTTATTATGTGTATAGAATATTCTTTTTATATGGAATATTTATCACACTGTAATAATGATTTTATAACCTCATAAATTTTTCATTTCACATGCTGAATACTATCATTTAGTAAAAAAAAGTATTTAAAAAAAAGAAAAAAAAAGGATCGACCGAGATTCGATCCCGGGACCTCTCACATTTGAAGCGAGAGACATGACCACTGGACCACGGAATCGCTTTACCCGATGTGAAGTATATGAAGAACTGAAGTCGCATACATGTATATATTCATGTTTTCATGTTCGGTATTCTCAAAATTTTACACAATCCATGGTGTTTGATTTATTTAGCCTTTATTAAACAGTTCTAATAGATGTAATAAGAACATAAAGTCCGCCGAGAACCTGTTTTATACGCAATAACTCTCCTCATGCCCCTGCGCTAAAAATAGCGACATGTAATACTTTAAATACTAATAAAACAAACGGGGCGGGGCACTTTGAGAGGGGTGAGAGACGTCCTAGGGAGTTTTGGTATAAAGTTACATTGCATAAGCTCAAAATCTTCTTGAAATATCGCACAGAAATGATAGTATTACACACAGACAGAATGTATAAATTTACGACCTTGAACTTTGACCTGTTGACCTCAAAATCAATAGGGGTCTTCATTAGGCCACGGGGAGCTGTTATAAAAAATTTCATTGCAATAGCTCAAATGGTTCTAGAGATATCGTGTGGAATCGAAAGTGTTTTAACAGACAGAATTTGCTTATTTATGACCCTGACCTTTGACCTTTTGACCTCAAAATCAATAGTGGTCTTCTTTAGTCCATAGGGAGTTGCTATGCTAAATTTCATTGCAAAAGCTCAAAGGGTTCTTGAGATATCGTGTGGAAACGAAAGCGTTACAGACAGACAGAAAGACGGACGGACGGATTAATTAATATCCCCCACTTTTCAAGCGGGGGACAAAAATAGCAGATACACAATGGCATACCAATTACTATATACCCTTCCGCTTTTCAAGCGGGGGTATGATAAACCAATAATGATGTATCATGTTACATTATCATTTAGAGGCTAATGTATCAAACTTGAAATCAATTAATGAATTCTAAATAATATCTAAGAGTCAGATACATGTTTCTTTACCGATATACTATATACCCTCCCGCTTTTCAAGCGGGGAAAAAAATAAACCAGTAATGAAGTATCATGTTACATTAACATTTAGAAGCTAATTTATCAAATTTGAAATAAATTGATATATTCTAAATAATGTCTGAGAGTCAAATAATTGTTCTTTGGAACATGATTTCGATATTGCTGATTTTTAGTTTTATTCAGAGTGAGGCGATAAAGAAAGATATATATTGAATTTCTATTTTTCAAAGATAGCTAATGAAAAAAAAAACACTGTACAATTTCACAACATAACATGTATTCACTCAGAGACAAAACAGCACAATTTTCATTCAACATTGCTATATTCTAAATTGCAATTTCAAAGAATACTTTTGTGAAAATTTATATTAACTTCAATAAAATCGATAAATTAACAGCAGTAAAATAAAGAACTTAAATAACAATTAGCCAATCAATTTTCAGGCATTGATTTAGGTTCTGATATATATATCTGGCAGATATTAGACAACTTGGCAACATTTTGACAGATTCACAAGAAAACGGCAGTTTTCTTCTTCAAAAGTTTAAAAAAATGAGCAATTTGTGTGTTATCACTTTAATTGTCGCATACATGGCTTTTTCCGAAGCTACAGTTTTTTCTCAGAAATATACTTTGAAAATAGAGTTTAACGACAAGAAATCTAATGAGGAGCTTTTAGGAGAACAGGATTCTTTTTCTTTGATCGAGTGTACCGCCATGTGTCAAGGCGAGTGTAGCTTCTATGGATTCAATCCCCGGATGAAGAAATGTCGTACCCACAAGAAGGTTTTCACGTCGGAAATGTCTAATGAGGATGGCTGGAGATACTACTCATATGACTGTATGTATAACTGTTATTTCCGTATGCTTGTTTTTCTTTAAAGCCTCTCTGCAAATAGTGGGCTTCAAATTATGTCTTTTACGCGACATACATGTATATGAGAGCCATTGAGTAGTTCGGGATCTTTTTTCGGGCCAAAATCTCATGCGAAACGGGACCTCGGTTTACACGGTCTCATTGTAGGTCCAGTCTCCACATCCTACAGTCGATTGGAACCGCGACGTAAGAATTAGTTCCTGATGTCTAAGTTATATTTCCTGGTCGGTGTCCGTGTTAGTCGATTGTTAAAGAGATGTCACAACATCGGTCCTCATCAGCAAAATAGTCCTTAAAGTATTAGTCGCATTATTCAGTAATGGGGTACACAATGGACAATCGATGAGTTTTTCATTAAATAGGCTTGATTGCCGGCCGGTGTAACGTTAAATTTTGACCCGGGTTAAAAATTGTCCTGGGGTCATTTTTCAACGTTGAATGCTGAGATCTAAGATGTTGAATTTAGACTTTAGTCCGTTGAAAAATGAGCCGGTGTAACGACGAAAATTGACCCCCGTAGAATATTGACCGGGGGTCATTTTTCTACGTAGAAATATGACCCCCTGGTCAATATTCTACGTCGAAAAATGACCCCCTTTTCTGTAGAAATCATGGCCTTGGGGTCATTTTTCTCCGTGTGCATTGTAGAAAATTGACCCCGTAGAATAATGACCCCCTGTCATTTTTGATGCCAAAACAATTCATTTTAGAAGGAATATTCTTATTAGGCATATGCAAGCGGGTAATATCAAGCTGACTTATGCTTTAAAGTGTTAATTTCTGAAAGCTTTTAAGCTAAAATAACGAAATCAAAGCGATAAAATACCTTGCATTAATGATACAAACTGTTTATCTCCACTAGAGGAAAACGGTATCAAAATGTTCTAACCCAAAGGCTATAAGAGCAAAGATACGAGAACTCATAGAAACTTTTATTAAATTTATACCAGTAATTTTATACCAGTAAATAAGTTTCCACAGTTGCCATTTTAATTCTAAAAAAGGGTTATTTCCAAACTTCCGCCAGAGTTCGTTTGTACCAAACCAAATCTCAGATGAAGCAGAGGACTATGGGTAGTATGGGTCATTTCTAGCTGACAGTATGGTGTCGGAAAGAAAAGTTTCCGTTATTAATCAATAATGAATCTTTTTGATTTTACCCTGGATACATAATTTTTCTAAAGTTTAATTTTTTTTAATCCATATTTTTAAAACGGGCACGAAAAAGTGTTCCAACATAGAAAAATCGTATAAAAATATTTGATTTTCTATGAATGAAGTTTCAAACTTCTTTAAAAAAAATAAGGATAATTTAATTTGTAAAAATAAGTACTAAATTAAATTGCCTCTGACCTTTATGTATGATACAAGGAAAACAAAAAGTGGTTAGCTCAAAACCTGTAAAATGTCTTTTGTCGTTTGCTAGTGTTAACAAAATAGGGATTGTAGCATAAAACATGATTAACTAAAAAAAAAAAATAATAAGTTCCCATCTTTCAAAAAAAAGGCACATGTAGTATCGTTTTCCCCGTTCTATCATGTACATAAAAATACATATGGTGATTTTAGGAGTTTTTTACCAATAGAAAAAAAAATTTAGATGATGAAAAGATTGTTACTTTACATGATATATTATGCCCCCGTAAACGAAATTTCCGGGGTTTTGCCCCCGTAAACGAAGTTTCTGGGGTATATAGCATTTTACCTGTCCGCTTGTCTGTTTGTATATTTTTCCGCAAAACTTGAACCTTGCCCATGCCCATGACTGGGTAAGACTACGGCTTTCATATTTCACAAGTGTATTTTTGTGACAAGACCTTTTTGTGTACAATCAATTTTGACCTTTTAATATTGACCTTGGAGTTTGACACACTTTTACACAAGGAGAATATGGAGATATTAACTAACAGTATTCAATATCAAAGTCCATAAAACAATACAAAATATAAAGGAGCAGAGCAAACACGAACCTCCGAAACATCAGAGATGGAATCAGGTGCCATAGAGGAATGAGCATCCCCTGCTGACCGGTCACATCTGCCATGTTCTTCTTGTCACGACTGGGAAATAACAGGAAAATCCTCCGCAAACTCGATGCACAAATAACGGACCAACAAAAAGCACGAAAAACATTAGTCAGCATTTGTTTCAATTTGATAAATTGCATTTGTTGTCAATGTCATTGTGTCAACCATAGAATTAACTAAATGTTGACTTCAAAAATGAGACTGCCGATATTCTTGTTATTTATTTCATTTACTTGCTTGTCAATAATTTACTTCGTTTTAGAAATTGTTCATATGTAGAGCATGCTCTTGCGTATGGAATCAACCGAGATATATACACTCCGTTTGCAGGTGATGAAGGTAAATCGCTGCATAACCAAGGAAATTTGACGACAGAAACGTTTGTCATCACATTTATCATTAAGCCTAGTTGTTAGATTACCATTAACGTCTTTCTTCAAGTAAAATTTTTTCAAGTAAAATATCCATGGGTGAGACAGATGTGTCAGACTCTGTGGTATCTTTCATCTCAAGGTAGATCACAAGGATATATCGTATCGACGTAGGAATGAAAATTACCATTGTTAATTGACAATACGTCGTCGATATATATATCTAAATGTTGAGTTGAAGGCCAGAGCAAGTATTTTCTTCTTTTCACGCATTAGACTTCGCACAAATTCTGTTTCAAGTGAATATAAAAATAGATTTACTTATAACGGAGCGCAATTTGTACCCATGGGAATTCCAATTTATTGTCGGAATATCTGGTCTTCAAAAAAAAACAAGCAAACAAAAAAAACAGATATTGTCGATCAGTAACTCAAGCATCTCTTTCACGTCATTTCAGAGTACTTGTGTGTGCAATGTGTTTTAACAAAATAATTTTGCAAATGACCAATGACCATTGTAAATTTACAAGTTCCGTTTTATTAAAAAAGCAGCTGTCATTGAAATAAAAAAATCCTGGTTCACACCACTTTTTGAATATATTGTTGCGCAGTACACTAAGAGTTTTTCCTTCTCTACTGTCAATACTTTAGTGCGGAGTACAAAAGAGATTTGAATGAACATTTACTGGGACGCGCAATGTGTCTTTGTTTGGAATCCAATATATATCGGGTAATTCAAATTTATTTCTGCTCTGTGTAATATTAAAAATATTTAAAACTGACCTAAAATTTTGAAGAATTTCTTCCTTAGAAAGGGAAGTATGAGTATAAGTAGGATTACCACTTGTAGAATTAAATCTTAAAAGTTCTTCTAAAATACAATTAATGAGACTTACAAACGAAGACAATGTTGTTACCTGCTTTGTCGACAAGGACCAGTACGTACTGATCATATAATCTATCTATTTTTTTTTACTTCTGGATTATTGAACACAGAATGAATGAGGGTTTTCATATTACCCCTCAATCACTGAATACGCGGCGTTAACATGGATCTGATACATTTAATCCATTGTGGAAAAATCAACAATTCCACACTATTACTTTATCATTAACTTTTGGACGGTATGTGCTAGAAATTTATTTTGAAGTAAGGGCATGACAACTAAGAGTTCATTAATTTGCACAGGTTACCAGTGTCTATAAAATCCCAGAAGAAAGTGGATGTAACAGAAACCATTGGTCACGTATCTGTGGGCTAGAAAGTGTTGAATAGAGATTTTTAAGTTTTTATTTTAATTGATAGATATCTCTGAAGGTTGAACTATTTTTCACTCAGGTGTAAATTTTTGCCAGTTTTGGAGAAATTTGTAATATCATCATAAGAACTTCTTGATGTGTATTGTATTTCCTGTATATAAAGTAAAAAGTAAAGTAATATATAAGGTAGTTAAAAAGTATGTATTTTAAAGCAGAATAAATGCATACGGATGTATATGTAAGTTTAAAGGTAAGAGCCAAGGGAATTGAATTTATATAGTTAAACAATGTTGCTATCGATGTTCGGAGGTCCGTGTTTGCTCTGCTCCTATTTTGTATTGTTATATGGACTTTGATATTGAATACTGTTCGGTATCTCCATATCCCTTTTTCTTGCTTCTGTGCTATTTTTTTTTCTTGCAAGAATTTTCAAAGATTATAGTAATTAGAAACGTATCATGCCATTTTCGGAATAAAACCTTTGAATGAAAAAAAAAAAATAAACAAAATATATAATCATAAATTATGTTCTCGATGAATAAATATTCATTGGGATTCTGCAAGCAAAAAATATACCCATACCAGATACATGCATTGGTTGTGATGCTACGTTAAGATATGCAATTGAATATAAGTTGGAAAGGATAAGATTGCATAAAAAAAATCCCCCCTACTTGGATTTGAAAGTATGAAAAAATCAGGAGACACATATACAAGGTTTTATTGTATAAAATATAGGGGGGTCAAATTTCTATGAGGGTCATTTTTCAACGTGTGTGAAGTCGTAGAATTAATGGTTTGGAATGTTTTTCTACAGTCGAAAAATGACCCTACTTGTCCTGGAATATTGACCGGGGGGTCATTTTTCTACGTAGAAAAATGACCCCCCGGTCAATATTCTACGGGGGTCACTTTTCGTCGTTACACCGGCTCGTGAAATTTCGATCATGAAATCGGTTCTAAATTCAACAGCATAAAACACATATTTATGACTTGGTTTTCACAAATTTGATTTAATCAATGGGCGTCAGGAAGGGCTGGGGAAGGATGCTTAGCCCCCCCCCCCCCCACCCCCGCCCTTATATTGTTAGTATAGGCCTTGAACAAAGTGAAATTGGATTAGCCCTGCTTCCAACAGGCACGTTACAGTTTAATCAAAGAAAGAAGAGTAAATGGTAGTGCTTGGTAAAAAAAAAATGAAATCGGATCCTAACACCCCCCCCCCCCCTTCCCTGAAATAGGATTTTCGGGTTTGGACTACTAGTTTTGACAATGGACAAACATTTTCTTTTCTTTTTTGTCCCCCCCCCCCAACTTTCAATTTGTTCCCGACACGAATGTAATCAATACACACTTAATTCAGTTATGTTCTTAGAATAAATATTGTAGATTTTAAAGTTACACGTAGTTTAAAATTGCAATATTTCGTGTAATATTTATTTAAAAAAATCATTAGTATATGTAAATCATTAGTATATATAAATCCTTTTAGTATACATAGTTACACAATATACAATCTGGTTCATGAATTTGTTTATCTATATTTGTTTTTTGCTAAAAACACTTCATTTATTTCAATCTTAAAATTCGTAATATTAGTATTTTGAAAATGGTAAGAAATTAACTCATGATGCACGTCCGTTTTAATACCTGTTTAGTTATGCACAACAAAAATAACATAATGTCAAACTTGAAAAACGGATTTTTTTTTCAAAATAAAAGGTTTAGTGATCTTTATGGCATATTTAATCAAATAGTTCAAGAACGAACCTTACAATACATATTTATTTTGTTATATGGGGGTGGGGTGGGGGGGGGGGGGTATCTCCCTTTTTGGGATGTTTCAATTTGCTAATAAAATCAGATTTAGATATAATGGTTTCATCATTTTCTATGGTTCTGAGACTGAGATTCCCTAACAAAAAAATTACTATAGTTAACTATGGTTTACTATCGTTAACCATAGTAAACTAAATTTATAACTTTGACACTTTGAAAACTTAAATTAACTATAGTGATAACTTTAACACTTTGAAAAACTTTATTGAAAACTTTGACACTTTGAAAAACTTTGGAGAAAACTTTGACACGTTGAAAAACTTTGGCGAAAACTTTGACACTTTGAAAAAACTTTGGCAAAAACTTTGACACTTTGAAAAAAATTGGCGAAAACTTTGACACTTTGAAAAAAAAATTGGCGAAAACTTTGACACTTTGAAAACTTTGGCGAAAACTTTGACACTTTGATTTACAATAGCTAATTATAGTAAACTATAGTGAACTATAGTTAATTATATTTTTTTAGGGTCCTCGATTTCTTTGAACTTGGCAATCAGTGTCATCCGCACTTAAAACTCACCTTTGAAATCTATGTTGATTCAAAAAACTTTTTAGACACAGAAGTTTATAATGGAAGAAAATGTCAAGAATCAAACAAACTTGATATCAAATCTTACATAAAACCTTCAAACAATTTCCAATATCTAAACAGAGGAAGTTCTCACAGTCAAGCGGTATTTAAAGGTTTCGTTAAAGGTAAATGCAAAAGACATGCTAAGAATATATGTTCAGAATTTTTATATATATTTTATTTTAGATTTTGTCTGATTACTCTGAAGTGTCATGTTATTTATTGCACATGTCAACTTTACTTTATCGGAAATGCCAAAATTAAGGTTTATTTGTTCGATTGATAAAAAGTTTTTCTAGCGAGGGCTTCGCAAACTTTTTGGGGTAATTTTGTTGTAAATGTTTTTATAGCATCCATTTGATGTAGTCCATGAGTGATAAATTCTTTGTTAACGGATTAACGAAGTCCCTAGAATTATTTACCTGGCCAAGTGTTGTTTAATTAGTTGCGTCACAAAGACCTATAGATTAAGTGGACACGCAATGACCAAGTGATCCTTTGTAATGTAGTTTTTTTCGTCAACCATTATCTCCTAAATCATTTTGATTGGTTAAAAAGAATATCTCAGATTTTTGAGTTAAGCAGGTTGCGCGTCCCGGATGGTCACTTTTCATCATTGAATAAAACCAGCCGGACGTTAACTTATTCCTGCCTTCTTTTAATTCATATAGCCTCAACAAACGGACTAATCCATTGGGTTGAGAAGCTGCCCAAGTCTATGTCCATAACTCGAAAAAAAGACAATTAGACGTAATGCAAAAGGGTGTGACTGGAATTTGGATTGTTTTGGAGGATTGTTTATCAATAACATCAAATTGATCCCAGTCAGCAAAAAGTTTGAAATTTAGAAAATTTGGGGAGGTTGTCAGATTTTTAATGACTGGGCTTTGAAATTTGTGATAAGATGGACACAAAGGCAAGGTCAAAAGAGGAATAATGGCACATCTACCACCAGATGTAATTTCCAATTGTAAAACTGTTTCTTTAGATGGTCTTGAACGCCAAAGATAAAAAATAATAATGCACAATATAACAATTATGATGAAACCAACACTGAAAACTGCATGAATCCAAGAAATTTCAGAAATTAGCAAGTCCTCCATAGACACTGGTGCTTTGATAACAGGTGGGGTTGTTTTAGCCTGATAAATGAATGAAGGAATTGTTTGTGAATTTGCTTGTGCCACCTGTTGTAAGATTAATAATTCAATTCTGAGTTTTCTTAATTTGATTAAAGCCAAAACACAGAAAATGAGAGAAACAACTGTTCCTCCCATAGTGGTAAATATCAAAATAGCATTGGTGTCAGGCCAGGAATCAGGAATATCAATCAATCCATCAATCAGAGGTTCAGATAATTGTTTAAAAATTGTCTCATCTTTCTTTGCTGCTTCAGCCATTTTATTTAAACTCAATTGATACCTGTGATCATCAGCAATAACTTTATCCATGGAATGATTATAAATTCTAAACATTGGTACTTTCAAATCAATAGGCTTAGGGAATGTAGTATCACCTAATAAATTGACAAGTTTGTTTTCATCAAAAAATCGTTGGAGTAAGGCAAGGTTGAATGGGTGCAGAATTGAAAAAATTTTGCTGGGATTGATAGCAATTTACTAAACGAGGGGGTAAATATAAAGAATCAGTTGACAATGAACATTTGCATGGAACATGAATGATACAAAATGCACATCCTGGAATCACTTTCTTTTCTTTTGGGCAATCAAGTGATAAACTTTTAATCTTGTAAATCAACACAGATGTTGGGGATAACTCTATAATGTTGGAATTCAACACATTTGGGATAAACTTAAAGTTACAGAGTTTATGAATAGCCTTGACGTCATTGTTAAAAAGAGCAATTGAGCAATCCTTACTGGTTATGGGACTCAGTGGTAAGTTATGATCACAAAGGATAGTGGGACCATGCATACAGTTGAGTAAGTCATCAGATTTAAGGTTGAGGTAGTAGTCATGGTGCTTGGTTATTGCAAAGAATTTAGGCATGTTAAGAAGTTGGGTAGCATGTATTGAGGAAATATTGATAGGAACAGGAAGGGAAGTAACTTCATAAAGTTGCATCGGGATTTTGTGAGTGGAGATGGGAAATTTAACAGATAAGTAAACATGCCTATCATTTCGTGCATAGATGAACTTAGCATGTGAGTAATAATATGAGGGATTAGTATGAGTAAGGTAAAACCCTTTGTGAGAAGTTCTGAGCATTTTTGTAATATCTTGCATAACTGTTTTCAATTTAAGTTTTGGAATAAGAAAGGGAGTTAACTTTCCTTCAATTAAACTTTGAATTGCAGACTGAAAATTGTCTAAATTCTCAGAATATTTGCCTCATTAATCTGTTGAATCAAAAGAGATGAAACATTAGTCATAGCATGCTCCATTTGAACAAATTTAGCATCAACTGCAGCAGCCATGTTGTTAATAACCTTGGAATTCAACTGAATTTCTTTAAGTAAGTTAGTAGTGCGATTATTAACAATGGAAACGAAGGAAGACAGATGTGCATCATATTGTTGCATAGCAAGTGCAAATTTAGTAGTGCATGCATTAAGAGCATTGACATGTCTGGCTAATAACTGAACATCTTCTATAGTGGCTGTTCCAAATAAACTTCTTGATAGGGAACCAATAAAGGGCAAAAATGCTTTTGGGGATTTCTTAGAGGATTGTGAGGGGAAATCAGTTTGGGGAATTAAAGAATTAATGGTTTTTACAACATCTTTGACATGACTTTCAGTTTCAACATGCAGAGTATGAAAAACACTAACTAAATCATTCCACTTATAACAATGAGACTCATTACAAATACACCTTGTGACATTTGTGGGCTTGAGAGAATTAGGTAATTGTAGGTGAAAGGTATGGGTCCAATATTCTTGTGATAAAACTAGAGTTGAGTACTTCTTAAAGATTACTCCATAGTTGAGGCGATGAATGTTGTTTCCAGCTGGACTAAACTCAACTTCTTTGTTTGTTGCAACTGCTACTGGGATTAGGGATAACATGAAAAGACTGACGAGAGAGACCCTACAAAATGCCAAATGGAAAAAAAAAATATGAGTTGTGATGATGTTATTGACTGGAAGGTGGCCAACCTAACAATCTAGCACTATATAACCTACGTCATAAAATGTAAAAATGGATGCATCATCACAACAATTTTGATATTTTGGAATTTAGAAAAAAAGTGTCTAAATGTAATTCAAACTTAGCTAGAAAAATAAAATATTTAACTCTCTATCAATAAAATCTCATTAATCTCTTAAAAATCAATACTTATCAACAACCCTAACCTAGCAATCAAAAATAAAATGGGAGAGAAAAAGTCCATTACAGGTATTTTGACAATATTGCATGTATATGGCATAATTATACATATAGAATTTAGATGTAGACATGTAAGGAATCTTTACATGCAAAGTGATGTTATAAGAATGTGATGTATGGGATATTTACATACACATTAGAAATATGAACATGTAGGGGATGTATACATGTCATAACTGGGATAAATATCATGTAGGGGATATGTACATGATTTGATGGGATAATCACAAGTATGGGATATATACATGTGAATAATGGGATAACTAGTGTGTATGGGATAGCTACACACAAAGAACAAGAATGTAACCCTGTGGCATATACAGAGAGCATGATTTGGGATAAATGTGTATATACAAAGTAATGGGATAAGAATTTGAATTTCATTTAGAGATAATGGGATGGCAATAATCGGAATAAGGAATAGGAAATGGGGATTACTTGGGATTAAGAATAGTCTCCTATACGTAATAATAAGGAATGAGTTTAGGATTGGGATTGGGATGGTTTTACAAAGGAAGTTCGTTTTCTTTTACCATGTTTGGTAAAGCGTCTGTTGATATCCGCTAGCATTTCAGGTGAAAACATTTCGTCAGGTTCCCATGTCCTTGTACCATCTTCCCATACAACTCTTAGTAGTCTTCGGTTGTTTTTGAATTTGGCGGCTGGGATTTCTTTGATCTTCCACTCTTTATCCTGCGATTGAGAAGCACTCTGAGTATCAGGCAGCGGCTCATCTTGTGGTAGGTCAGGTGCTCGGTTTGGGATGTTAGGAGGGGGATTTTGAGGAAGAGTGGGATCTGGAGTATTTTGTGGTCTATCAGGTGTAGCTGTGTTAGGAAGATCAGGTGTATCAGTAGCTTCTGTTGGTTGTGTATCCTCTTGTCCTTCATCAGATGGCGGAGCTTGTAGATTGGCTCTGTATGTTTCTGGGGGATAATAGTCCTTCAAGTGAATTGCACTCACCAAAGATGGGTGTACCTTGTTGTCAGATAATCGGCGTAGGCGGTAGGTGTAGTTTGGTCCTAATCCTATGATTTGGTATGGTCCAGTACACTTATCCCAAAGTTTGGAGGACTGACCTTTAGGAACTTGATGAGTTGTTGTCAGAACAGAGTCACCAATCTTGAAGTGAGGTATTTTTGCTGTCCGATCATATCTCTCTTTGTTCTTTTGCTGGTGATATTCTGCATTTTTCTGTCCAATCTCCTGAGATATTTTCAGACGTGACATGAACTCCTTCAGGTATTCCCGTGTATCCTGACTCAAGTTGTCCTTAGGCTGTAGCTCTATGTCAAATGGTAATCTCATCTCTTTACCAAACATCAAGTGGAATGGAGAGAACTCGGTAGAATGAGAAGAGACAGATTTTCTGAAGGACATCAAAATACCAGGGAGAAAGTTGGGCCATAACTGTTGATCCTTATCACAATACGCTCGAAGAGATTGAGCTATGACACTATTCTGACGTTCAACTAACCCATTTGTATTGGGGTGATATGCACTGGTATGGTGCTGAGAGATGTCAAAGATTTCACAGAGAGCATTGATGAGTTTAGACATAAAGTTCCTACCTCTGTCAGAGAATAAAATTGAAGGAGCACCATAGCGAGCAAAGATGTTTGTAAAGAGAACATTAGCAACCTCCTTTGCATTTTGAGATTTGAGAGGAAATGCTTCAGGCCAATGGGTTCCTGCATCAATACACAGTAGGATATACTCGTAACCTTCAGAAGTCTTGTGTAGCGGACCTAATATATCTATTTGCCAGCATTCAAACCTTTCTCTAGCAGGCATGGGTTGCATGGGTGGCTTCACAGGATTGTAATTTCTCTTGGCAAGTTGACATCTGGAGCAGGATTTGACATAGTCCACTATGTCTTGATGCATACGTGGCCAAAAGTATCGCTGTATTAAGGAAGCACGTACCTTTTCTATTCCTAAGTGTCCACCACCTGCCAGACTATCGTTATACTGTTTAAGAGCATCTAATCTCAGGACTCTAGGAAGAGCTATCTGTGTTATATACCTCATTTCCTCTGGTTGTCTGCTACAACGTCTTTGAAAGAGATGAGTCAGAATGCCATTCACTATGGAATAGTGTTTAGACTCTGCTACTATACTGTTATGTTTGGAGGCATCTTGAGGTAGTTCTTGCTTTTCTACATACCTGATGATATCCTTAAAGTCTGGACACTCCCGTTGCAATTGGGCAAGTGATTTTCTGTCATCTAAGACTGGTTGTAAGTTGTCTTCTTCTAGGACTACTACATCAGTTTCAGAAGGGTCATAGAATAAGTTAACTTGTACACTTACTTTTTCATTGTCACTTTCTTCATCTGAAGATTCTGCCAAACAGATGGAATTGATAGGAGGTGCAGGGATAGTAGCCTTCTGTTCCACCTCTGGGTAAGGTCGTCTGCTGAGAGCATCAGCAACATAGTTGTTCTTACCTGGTCTATGGATGATTTCAAAATCATACTCTTGTAATTTCAATGCCCAACGTTCTAACCTACCTGTATGTTTGGCAGACTTCAACCAGCGCGGGTATGTTAAGGCAGCACATGGATCAGAATTCGGCGAATTAACACTTTTTTACAATTATGTAACACTAATAAATTAAAAAAAGTCAAGTTTAAAACATTTGCTAAAATTATGCATTCTATAGACTTCAATGGGACTTGTACTACAGGAGGCACTTCACCCCGACGTCACCATGTGACGTCTATAATTAGAAAATATGCCTTAATGAAAAAGTGAAAAGTTTAACACTACCCCGGGGATAATTAGTTTCAATTTGTTATAATAGTTATGTAAAAACATCTCTGTAACATGAAAAGTGCTGCTAGAATCGCACTGTCCTCTTATAGAAATAATTATTCAACAATATCGGACGAAACCTTCCCAAAATTTTTACATTTTGTTCATAACATTGAAAAAAAGTATCAATTCCCGTAAACCATACGATTCTAGCAGCACTTTCTAAAAACAAAAGAATAAGAACTTTAGATAAAAACAAAAATTAAGTTTCAAGGTAGGCGGTGTAGTGTTGAACTTTTGCATCTTTTTTGTTACGAACGACAGAGGAAAGGCTGATCGGCAAGTAAACACCCTCCATGCTATAATTTTACGAAGAAATTGCAAAATTATATTACCATACCTTATTCATACGCTTTATTCCCACAAGAATCACACATGATATTTATTCTAAATGCTTTTAAACTCCGATTTCTTGTGTTTGTTTACATGAATTCTCGTTACGTTTCACTTTCACTCTGCTTCTGCATGATCAACAGCTATGACGTCACGGGTTTGGTATGTAACCCCTGTGATAACTACAGAGGCCCAGGAACGACAAAATTCTGTTTATATTATGTCTCTGCATATTTTGATCCATTTTTACGACCTAAAATCAATCTTGGATATCGATTTTAAGAAATTTTTCTCTCTAAACCTCACGTCATATAGCTTACTATGACGTCATACCATATAGGCAAGTACAATATTTGTTTGTAACCTTAACCTACCTGCGAGACTAGTGCTCTGTGATCTGTATAGATAGTGAACTTACCTCCTACAAGATAGGGTCGATAGGCCTCTACTCCCTTTATCACAGCTAAGAGCTCTTTCTCAGAAGTGGTATATCGTTTTTCCTCCTTAGATAAAGCCTTACCTCCATAGGCGATGACATGCTCATTTTTGTCTGAGGATTGCTGACTTAGATAATAACCTATGGCTTTGTCTGAAGCATCACAGGTTAAGATAAAAGATTTCTGAGGATCGGGATAGGAAAGTATAGGTGCAGAAATAAGAGCACTTTTGAGAGTTTCAAAGGCAGTTGGCATTCAGGGGTCCATTGGAATCGTACATCCTGTCGCAGGAGCGCATTTAGAGGAGTAGCTATCTTAGCATAATTGTGAATAAACTTACGATAATAGTTGGCCATACCGAAGAAACTTCGGACATGTTTTTGTTTTCTGGGGACAGGAAATTCATTGACAGCTTTAGTTTTCTCCGAATCTACCTCAACTCCATGACGTGAGATGACATGACCCAAAAACTTCAATTGTTTGACAGCAAAGTGACACTTTGAAGGTTGTAAGGTCAGGCCTGCTTCACGTAACTTACTGAAAACCTGAGCAATGTCTTTAAGATGGGTTGAGAAATCTTTGGAGAAAATCAGTACATCATCAATGTACACAAGTACAGACCTGAAGTTCATTTCTCTAAGAACCCCAGACATGAGTGTTTGAAAGGAAATGGGTGAATTCATCAACCCGAATGGCATCCTTTATTAAAGATTATTTCTACACTTGAATGCACACGATGCATCATCGTAGACTTATATTCATTTCTGTAATTTTAATAACACAGAAGAAGGGTCAATAGGTTACAATGAGTAGTATACGTTTTCTTCTGACGTCAAAAACGTTAAATGTCGTGCAAGAGCAATGTCATCAGCGAAAATCAAAATTAAAAATTATTTAGATTGATTGTTGTTCATGTAGAGATAATTCAAGTATTTTAAAATATAATTCAAATTTGCAAAACAAGACAAAGAGTTAGAAGAAGTAAATTATTTTAGTCCCTTGACTCTCGAATAAATCAATTTATTATAAGGTCTCAATTGGCCGTAACTTTTATTTAGGATCTCATTTTTGTATGTTTCAATTATTCCTGTGTTTAATCATTCAAAACATTTTATTATTTTTTTTAAAAATATTTCGTAATTACTGATGTTTATGTCAAACATTTAAGTAAAATTAATTATTAAAGAATTGATGTTAAATTGATTTTTATGCTAAGAATATATGTTCAGAATTTTTATATATATATTATTTTAGATTTTGTCTGATTACTCTGAAGTGTCATGTTATTTATTGCACATGTCAACTTTACTTTATCGGAAATGCCAAAATTGAGGTTTCTTTGTTCGATTGATAAAAAGTTTTTCTAGCGAGGGCTTCGCAAACTTTTTGGGGTAATTTTGTTGTAAATGTTTTTATAGCATCCATTTGATGTAGTCCATGAGTGATAAATTCTTTGTTAACGGATTAACGAAGTCCCTAGAATTATTTACCTGGCCAAGTGTTGTTTAATTAGTTGCGTCACAAAGACCTATAGATTAAGTGGACACGCAATGACCAAGTGATCCTTTGTAATGTAGTTTTTTTCGTCAACCATTATCTCCTAAATCATTTTTGATTGGTTAAAAAGAATATCTCAGATTTTTGAGTTAAGCAGGTTGCGCGTCCCGGCTGGTCACTTTTCATCATTAAATAAAACCAGCCGGACGTTAACTTATTCCTGCCTTCTTTTAATTCATATAGCCTCAACAAACGGACTAATCATTTCTTGAGACCCCCAATAGGTCTAGGGCAAAGTCCTGATGGGGGCCCAGGGGGCGAACTCCCCGAAAGCTCCTGGGTTCTTGAGATTTCGTAGGGTAAAAATGAGGTTTAGCAAGTAACCATATATTACCGGGTATGTACGTGCGCCCTGTTTTAAATCCGCCACTAGTATAAATACAAATAAAAATATTTATTGGCACAAACACAATTACTTAAACAATAATTTGGTATAGAATATGAGACTATACATGCATGCAATCTCTCACCAGAGGGCGCGCTCTGTTGGAGCGATGAGCGTAAAACGCCCTCTGGTGAGAGATTGTACATGCATGGTGGATATACAAATATTTTTATTCAATATCAGTACTAAATATTAAATATAGATTATGTTTTACAAAATTTATATCTTAAATTGTATGTAGGTCATAAAAAAGAACTGAAAGGTTTTTTTTTCAATGATTAATTTAATACTTATTTGATTAATATGGTTGATTTAGAATGTGAAACAATTAAAGTATTTAAGAAAAAATCTTGAAAAAAGTAACACTTCGAATTCTCTTCGACCTAATTATATTTTTTTTTTCTGTATTATACATTATTTTTTACAAAATGATTACTAACAATTGCAAATAAAATGTTGTTTAATGATTTCTTTTGATTTGTGTACGAGTGGACTTTTTGTGTACGACTCAGTTTGTACACGAGTTGACTGGACACCCTTTTGACATTTTACTTTCACTTTACCCACGTTGGTCGGTTGATGTACATGCACAGACGCTGATTCTGCAAATCTAATGGTAAGTACTGAATATTTGTCAAAATTATTTTGATAAAGACCTATACATTCTGGGTATATATGTATGTCAACAAAAGTTTCTATTTATAAGTGCACATTTGTGTATACAACCTGACAACTACATTCAATAAATGTGGATTTGATATAAATATGATAATAATATTCTATTATGTTTCTTTCAATAATTCAGGATACATCAAATATAATTAACAGAGGTAAAAATGGTAATTAGTTACATCTAGTGTTTTACTGAATTCATTCGAGACAGGGAGAGAATGGGGTTGTTAACAGTGGACATTGTGTTAACAGTGGACATTCAATGAATTTCTAACAAAATCATTTTGCAGCTCCTGCTTATAATAAAAGCAAAATATTTTCTACACTAGATATAACATTCTAGCATATAGGAAAGGAACTCGTAAGTTGTAAGAACTGGTTTCTGATCCATTTGATTTATTTCAATGAAATATGTTCAAAACAATATATTGTTATTTTGTTACATGTCTATAATTTTTGTTTTATTTTAATTTAAGTTTTATTTTGCAAAGAAGCATTTTTATTATTTTTTTTAGTTTCTTTATTTTTACTAACAATTTTTACAATACATATTGATTATAAGACTTAAGACTCCTCATTGTCTTATATTATGCATTCATTGGCTGTGATTTATATCAGAGGTATTTTTAAACAAAATTTAGTTTTATTATTGCATTAATTATAATTAGGTTTTGAAAGTCTGGCTGGAAATAATTGGATGTTTTTCTTGCTATCTGTTAATGTAAAAAGTTTAAATTTTATCTCAAATAATTTTATTACATTTTTTTGTTTGCCACTAAACTAAAAGTAAAAAAAATAATTTTTTTTTCATATATTGAAATATCCAAAAAAAAGATTGAATATGCACTAAGTAGTGATTCTCATTATGAATATGAAAAACTTTGCTATAATTTACAGAGATACTTGGTAATGATGGTTCAGAATTGGAACTTGATTCGGATCCACCAGTGGCAACAAGTTCACCTAGAAAAGCAGGTACAACATTAATTTTTTCTATACATTGAAGAATTTAAATAAAGGCACTAAGTAGTGATTCTCATTATCAATAAGAACTTTGCTATAATTTACAGAGATACTTGGTAATGATGGTTCAGAATTGGAACTTGATTCGAACCCACCAGTGGCAACAAGTTCACCTAGAAAAGCAGGTAGTTTCAACATTAAACTTACATATGAATATCTCCTGGGGGTAGAACATATATTAAAGCATCTAAATGTATTTCAAATCAAAGATTTTTTTTCTTAAAGAAATGTATATTTTAATGCTTTTAGTCTATTTCAGAAATAGAATAAAAATAAGATTTTGATGGCGCTTAGACATCTAAAACTCTGAACAGAATGGTTTTTCCCATCTTACCTTAATTGTAAAATTTAATACATTCCCATATCACCTTTGTAAGTTCTCAGGTTAATAAATTGATGGATTTAATATACTAGTATTAAGCAAAAAGTATTTTTTGGTTTTACATAATATTTTATTCACAGTATTCATAAATTCACATTAATTGTTACATTCAATATAGAAATTTTTATCATAAAATTTTTATATCAAACTAATAATAATATTTACAAATACGAAAATTCCCATTTCGCCTTAGCACTTTTTAACTTTTTCGGGGAAATGAGAACACACAGAATTGGTTTATTTTAAAATATATCTGACTTGCTATTGAAATGTGAAAAACCACTGAGCAAAAATCAACTGTAATTCCTGTATATGAATGTCAAGCTCCATATTAAATCTCAAACATGATGGGACAGTAAAAACAACTTCAAGATAATTATGCAAGGGTTCATGGTATTCTGTGTGAAATATTTAAAGAATAGTCCAGGAAGAACTCAAAACCCCTGCATGCAATATCCATGGTATTTGAGATATAAGTATTTGGGATACTACAAATTTGATTCAATATAAATGCAAAATCTATAAGTTACCAAACATTGGTGGGGATTATATTTTCAAATTGAAATATTATAAATATTTTATAGATATCTTGCATGGAATTATATTGAACATTATATTGAACATTTTTTTATATACTTCCAGATGGATATTGTTGTGAACTATGTGGTAAACTGTATAAATCAAACCAAATGCTAGTCAGGCACATGACAATGGCACATAACATTGGAAGCTATCCTTTCAAGTGTGATGAGTGCAATAAAGGATTTTTCACAAAAGCAATGCACAAATGTCACATCCTGAAACATTATGGGGTGAGTACGAACAAGCTAAAATAATTTTAATCTTAGTTTGGAGTTACTAACCTATAATTTTTAGAGCAGGTAGTTAAGTTTAAATATTTTTATGTTTATAATGTCCCCGTAAATGATGATTCAGGGGTATATATTGTTTAGTTGTGTCTAGCCGTCTGTCTGTCTGTTTTTCTGTTTGTCCACAAAAACTTTAACCTTGCAAGCCCATTACTTTTGTTTTAGAGGGGCCATGACTTTCATATTTCACATGTTTAATCCTTGAAATAAGACCTTTTCTTTGGTACCATCAATCCACCATATTTGACCTTGACCTTTGAATTTGACCCACTTCTACATGAAAATCTTTCAACTTTCATTTTGGCCATATCTTTTAAATAGTAGATACTAGCACATTTATTCTTCACATATATATTCTCTGTTAAAAGACCTTTCATTGGATATCAAAAGCATTGATCCTTTAACCTTATAGATTTCTTAACTTGTGAAAAAACTTAAACATTAGCCATAACTTTTCAACGGTAGGGATAGGACTTTCATAATTCATATATGAAATCCTTGTGAGAAGATCCTTAATTGAATACCAAGAACTTTGACCCTTTGACCTAGGAGTTTGACATACTTTTAAAAAGCCTTGACTATAACTTTTTAAAAATTTAGGGCTAGTACTTTGACCCTTTGACTTTGACCTATTTTTTAAAATTTTGAACCATGGTCATAACTTCTGAATGCTTACCACTACATAAGTATTCTATGTTGGAAGACTTTTCATTGGATACCAATTACCTTAACCTATTGAACTTGCCTTTGGAGATTTTTGTACCTTTGAAAAAAAAATTAATATTGACCCACTTTCAAATTTCACAATTATTTTTCAAGTGAGAATACCCTACTTAAATTTTGCATTTAAGAAAGGTTTAATCTTTGTTATGTTGCAATAGGGGGCATCAGTGTTTCATAAACACATTTAGTTTAATTAATATTTTTAATTATTATTTTCTTCTCTTTTTATTGTTGTTGTTTCTTTTTTCTGACTTGTTGTTAGATAGCAAATAATTAAAAATAGGAACTAATTACTGGCTTAATTTGAAATGTAGTAATAATGGCAATAACTCATAAAATGGGTCAAAGGGTTCATCAGATCCTTTAGGCAAAACTTCATTCCATCAGAATGAAGTTTTGCCAAAAGCTCCTTATGATATTTGTGAAGGTTTCGTCTCTCTATGGTATATGGTTTAAAAGGAGAAGTAATAACAAGGTTTTATACACAAGGGGCAATAACGTTTAAAAGGTCAATATTAGGGGACAAGAATGAAATCTTTGGAATAGATATAAAAGTACATATCAATGATGCAAAGATAGATAGGGTATGTTGAAAGAACAAAAGAGATATAAAAAGGATTAATTTCTCAATTCTGGAATGACCTTGACCTTAGACCTTCAAATAAATTTCAATGTCAAAGGCCATTGAATCATATATAGTTGGCTCCGTGTCTCTAGAACTTCTCGTTTGGTATTTTTTTTAATTATTTCATAAACTTTAAAAACTTTCAGGGGCAATAACTCATCAAAGGGATAAACAAATACTTTCTTAGGATCAATGTCACAAGTACTCTGTTAGTTAAAGATATTATTTAAGGTTTTCACACCTCTATGGTTAAGGGATTCAGTGGACTTTCTTTAACAACTTTTTTATGTAAAAGGGGCAAAAACTCCAAAAGGGGTCATATGTCATACTCGTTGGGTAGTTTCAAATAACTTTTAATATCCAGTATCATAAACTAAAAATTTTTCAACAAGTCTTTCAGTTCATAAGGCCATAACAGAACAACAATAAAAAAAACATAAGCAATTCAAGTGGCCTTTCCATGGGATGTGGAAAGACCTAAAAATACAAAAGGAAATAATTGCAATACCCTGGAAACATTAAACTTAGAATAACACATAATAATTTTAAAAAGTTGGGGTCAAGTAAAATTTCAGTGAGTCAATAGGCAAGTGCAAAAAAATATGTAAGGTCTTATCTAATTTTTTTTATAGGAAAAAAGGTATGAATTTGTTTAAGGATTTCATTAATTCTTTTAGGACAGTCATTCAAGGTTCAACTGAATATAAATAATTGACAGCCATATAACACTCGAATTTGTAGAATTAATACGTTGGTATTTTTTTCTAGCACAAGCAGTTTGAATGTAAAAAGTGCCAGAAAGAGTTTACGCACAAGAAAGACCTAGTGGCCCATATGAAAGCTGTCCATCTAAATCAGGAACTTGAATGCAAACATTGTTTCAAATTATTCAAATATGAAAAGAGTCTAAGAAGACATATTAAATCCATTCATGAATGTAAGTCATATAGGTGTATGATATGTGCTAAAGATTATAAATATGAAAGCAACTACAAGAGACATCTTCGTCAGAAACATTCTCAGTAATGGCTATGTTCGTTGTTGTGTGATGAAGCCAAAAAATCTTAATGGTTCATTGCCAAACGTTATCTGTTCTTTGCTGAAGAAATGTAATAGAAAGCCAAGCTTTTCATCCAGCATACATATATATGTAAACAACAGGATACATATGTATTACATTCACATGTGTATTGAATAATAAATCTTTCACGTTTGTATGGTTATTGAAGCTTCTGTTTTTTTGGAAGACTATGGTCTACATAATCATCATCAAGTCCATATCGTCTATGTGGTAAAATTCTTTCTTCATTTGGCTTATGGTACATTCGAGCACCAGATGCTCCTCTCTCTGGCAGACCAACTGGTGTAATGGAGCCACTCTTTCGTTTAGGGGTTTTTGATTTTCTTTCAGGAAAATCAAAAAAATGTGATCTGTAAAATGATGAGCTTTCAATTGGCAATGTCTTCATGTCACTTATATCAGAGGACATATCATTTACATTTTCGTTTGAAATAACAACCAGTTTACTAGAACTATTTTTACCTGAGCAAGATGTGATTTTTCTTAGCGGAAGTCTCAGTGCTTTCCACTGGAGGAAAGGGTGTTGCTAAATGCATCTGGTGAACAAGATAAACCCTCTTCTTTTTTGAAGTTTTCATGTGAAACTGTCTGTAATTCAAGAATCTTATTCTCAATATTCAACAGAATTGCTCTCAGAAACTAGGAGTACATTTAATAATAATAAATTTAACCGGCCCTTTATTCTGAAGAATACACACAATTTACAGTCTTTATCAATATTATAATATTTAATCATATGAGTTGTTTGCATTATGTATGCTTCATTTTTTACTATAAATTTTATTTAACCTTGTTGGGTTTAAGCGTTGATGAACTATGCAAACTGCAGATCCAAGGGCTGTTGAAACATCTTGTGGTCGCAACACAACACTTCCTTTTGGATCATAATCCAAGTATGCAATTTTGAATCATGTTATTCATAATATTTCATAAAACACTCACATTAATTTACTCTTTAAGAAAAATAAATGTTTAAAAATAATATGCTTACCTGGAATGCCGAAAAAAATGTTTCCGAATCCAAACTGGTGACTGCACGTTGGTTGTATGTGCTATCTTTAACAACTGCATACATCTGTAACCGTCGATCTACATTTGTCAATATCCCTTCAAACTGTACCCAGCTCATTCCTTTTACAAATGCACCTGGTGGAGGAAAGTGTCCAACATTGAGATGATCCAAGAGTCTTGACCTTATAGCTAAAAGCGATTCAACTCTAACTTTTAGAGGGACTGACGCTGTGTCTATAGCGTTATACCAGTTTCGTATCAAATGACACCAGTTTGCTTCATTGTAATCCCCATTTTCTTCCATTATTAGGTCTTTCCACCTTCCTGTGGAAAGACCTCTTGAAATGCTTATGTTTATTATTATTAGGTCTTTCCACCTTTCCGTGGAAAGACCTATTGGTATTCTTCTGTTTCTTATTATTCTTCTTATTTTTCCGCCGTGTGATTTTGAGTTTCAAGATATATCGAAAAGATTTATAGTTCCTAAGAATGTACTCCGTAAAAGATTATTGCAGTTGACCCTGTGTAAATGAACCTTGACTCTTTCCGAAGTTATTGCCCCTTTCGCAAGAAATGCTTGTTATCGCTACTTCTCCGAAACCATAAACCATAGATATATGAAACCTGCACTAAAGTCTTTGACTAATTGAGAGGACTCTTCATCTATTCATTGCAAAGGTATTTGATGAACCCTTTAATGAGTTATTGCCCCTGAAACTTTTTGAATTTTAGGAATAATTAAAAATTTTCAAAATGACAAGTCGTAGAGACATGGGACCAACTGCATAAGATTCATTAACCTTTGACCTTAAAATTCATGTAAAGGTCAAAGGTCAAAGTCATTCCAAAAATGAGAAATTTAGTTTTCTTTCTATCTCTTTTGTCTTTCAACATATACGTAATGTCTATGCATCATTTATATGTACTCTTAAAACTGTTTCAAAGATTTTATTCTTTTCTTTTTTTAAGCCATTTCACTGAAATTTAAATTAGAGAGTAAAATATAAAACTATAAGAAATTTAAAAAGGTGGAAAGACCTCTTATTGTTCTGTGAACAATAAGTCTCCTAGTTCTTCTTCTTCCCGGACTTTTGAAACCGCAATACTTATCGAAAAACTTTATGATTCACGAAACTGGATATCAAAAGTTATTCTGAAAAACGACAGCCCTTGTTTGAACTTTGACCCCTTTCGAAGTTATTGCCCTTTACGCAAGAAATGCTTGTTATCGCTACTCCTCCGAAACCGTAAACCGTAGAGGTATGAAACCTTCACCAATGTCTTCAACTAATTAAGGGGACTCTTCAATCTATTCATTGCGAAAGCATTCGGTGGCCCCTTCAATGAGTAATTGCCCCTGAAACTTTTTGAATTTTACAAAAAAATATTTTTTTTAAACGAGAAGTTGTAGAGACATGGGACCAACTGCATAAGATTTATTGACCCTTGATCTAAAATTTCATGCAGAGGTCAAAGGTCAAGGTCATTCAGAAAATGAGAAATTAAGCTTTTTCTATATCTCTTTTGTCTTTCAATATATACTTAATGTCTTTGCATCATTAATATGTACTCTCAAAACTCTTTCAAATATGTTATTCTTGTCCCCAAAGATTGACCCTTTAAAAAGTTATTGCCCCTTGTGCAAAAAACCTTGTTATTGCTACTTCTCCAAAACCGTAGATTGTATAGACACTAAACCTTCACTAATGTCTTAAGGGTCTTTAGGCCTAACTTCACTATATAAGTGCAAAAGGATCTGATGACCGCTTATATGAGTTATTGCCCTTTAACTTCTTTGTACTTCCTATTTAACCTTAGAACTTGAAAACTATAGGTCGTAGAAGCATGGGATCAATTGCATTGTGACCCTTGACCTTTAATATTTTGTCAAGGTCAAAGGTCAAGGTCATTTCAATTTTTTTTTTAATTTTTAATTTTTGCTATCCTTTAAGTCAATTTTGGTTTCTTATTCATAGAATTTAATTTTAAAACAAAATTGAAATTCAAAGAAGGTGGAAAGACCTCTTATTGTTCTTTGAACAATAAGTCTCCTAGTTTTTTCCACTTTCTCACTAAAAGTTGTTTGCGCAAATGCATTACTTTGTCTGTCTTGTAAAGTACAGGCGATTTCTACTGATAACCCCGTGTTGTTCTTTTTTGATTCTTTTGCTACTTTCCACCAAGCATCTGGTAAAATTCCCATGTCCTTAATTCCTTTGGAGCAGCAGGCTGCTCTATTATTTACATAAATGTGATGTGGGTCTATAATTGGTTGCACTAAGTTTTCTTGAAGAACGAGTGGCTGTGCATACCATCTTGGAATTTTAAAATTATCTCCACTGTCCGTTTCTAAAGTCCATTCTCCAGCAAAAGGATTACTTTCTTCACACTCTTCAAGGGCGTCTTGGAATTTAAGCTGAGCATATGCTATGTTGATAGCAGAACTATTCCACTTTTTTACACTTGCATTTGCAAGATCTTTCAGAGTTTTTGGAGATCTCTTTTTAACACCAATCGTCGAACCATCGCCATATATATATATTAATATAATATTAACAAGGTCAGGTTTCTTCAAACCTTTGTGTTCAATGTTCATCGTTTCAGCCAGAACTTGCAACTCCAGGACTTTAAATGAGGTATTGATTTTATTTGCCCCTTGAAAGCACATTTTAAACTCTTCGATTGATGTTTGTTCTCATTTGGAACTTGCCGTTGAAGCCAGCAGTGTAACTAAAGCAATTTCGAAATCCCCTTCTTCAATAAGTGCGTGTAAGTTGTTTGTTGCTGCCTCTTCTTGTTTTATTGGTGTATTTGTTCCTTCATTTGAATTTGGCTCTCTGGCATCTAAGTTCTCCAAAGTCTTCATTCATTCCTCTGTAACAAAGCTTTAGCTATATTTCCTGGTGATTTAATTGATTCAAATTTACATTTTGAGCTTATTATTAAGCCTGATTCATTCCTGGTTGTTAGAAAGTCTTTAGGAACATCATGCGTTGAAAGTAGGTAGGCCAATTTATCCTTTCTGTCCATCTTTTGTACTTCTTCCCAAAACTTTTTCATAAACCGTAATACTGTGAGAGGTTTTCCAGACGCATCTTGCACCGCTAATTCTGCAAACTGGCCATCAAATGCTATGGCTCTTACTTTCAAATTTTTGTCTTCACATGCTTTTATTGCTTCCCCTAAAAACCTTCGTACTGTATGCATTGACAAACTATATCCACCAAAGCCGTATTGAATAGGTACAGCATCAAATGATTGGTTTAATGAGGATCCCATACGATCAAGGACAGACAAAACCGTCACAAGAACTTCCTTAGCTGCCCTCCTTAGTATCCCATACGATTCTTTAACAGCAGAAAGACATTTGTCAAGGGCACTTGCAATAAAAGTGAGGGAGATTTTGTCTTCTTTTGGAGTCGAAGTATGGTGGCCATAAACATCATTCACATTGCTCGTTGGACAGCATGAACAAGGTGAAGATAGTAAAGAAGGAAATTCAGCACTGAGAATAAAAGAGTTAGAATACTCTTTGAGTTCTTTCAACAAATCATTTTGGTAAGGGACTCTTCTTTTTGGCCTCTCCGTTTCCATCTGACCATAGAGATCGTTAGCGCATTTCCAAACTTTAGTCCAAACATTATTGCTGAAAGTACCACTCAAATAGGTTGAGCTTTCGGGTGTGTAGCGCAAGTAAGCACAGTTCTGGCAATGTTTGGCATACATTTGGCTAAGTACCTGAGTCGAGTAGTGTACTGGTAGAGAATAATGTTGGTCAGTTGTGTGGACTTTCCCAGGTTTTGGACACTTAAATTCAACAGATACCTGTACATTGTCAGAAGAGTTAACACAACTACCATCCCCACTGATCACTGCACACACATCACCCACAGGTATTATTTCGCAACATGCATCCTCTCGGAATTCAAGTTGTGGAAAATACACTGGTACTACCTTACCTACAAATGTTCCAAGCGCATTTATTTCTTGCTCTGTGCCGTAGTTCAATAAATCTTTAAGTTCATCAGACTTTTCTTGTGATTTTCCAGCGAAAACTTGGTCAAAATGAGCCTGCTGATCTTTGAGTGTTCTCATACCAATTGCACTAAAAATTGTACTGCCACTTATCCTTGAACCTTTCCGAACATTGTGCCACTTATCTGTCCTTTGCTTTATCCTTGAACTTTCAACTTGAGAGATGCTTTCTTCATCTAAAGTTTTCAAACAAATATAGTTGGCTTGCTGATTCAATGAAATGTTGGAGTTTTTCCCACGTATATAATGATCCTGTGTTCCTTTCAAAACTGCAACAATAAAACCAAGCAAATCGACACATTCGAGAAGCTCAGATATTGTGGTCCGTGTATGAATTATTTTTGTTTGCCAAAAACTTATTGAACCTGCCAATTTACTTTGCTTCCAGTCTTCAACTTCTACTTGCTTCATCAAATTGTCGAGGGTATGCTGTCGTTTCATAACGAACTCTCTTAATTCTCTCATCCTAAAACTTAAATTTGTTATCATCAGCAGTAGAGACGTTTTTGTTGACTCCTGGTCAAGAAGAGAAATGTCATCAGTCTCAGAAATTTGTGTCTGAATTTTCTCATATAAATTCTCTATTAGCTGTGTTTCTCTTTGGTGTCGTTCCTGACGTTCAGGCAATGTTGGAAGGCCTTCAAAACCACACATATTTTCATCTCCATATTTGTCACAAAATCCAGTTGCAATCTTCTTTCCATCCAGCGAAAGCTTAACATCTTTACCTTCATGCACTGCAGCAAAGGAGTCTAATGAAATGTCAATGATGCCTGGTTGACCAACGTCAACCAGGAAACGTTTCATTTCCTTCTGAATGGTTGGGTCGGACGGAACTGCAAAGTTTATCTTGCATTCTTCAGGAGTAATATTGCGATTATCACTGAGTCCTTCTCCTTTAAAGCCCCTGAAAAAAGACAAACCTCGCCCTTTAAACAATTTTGCAACAGTAACCCAAAATGATAGTGACTCATCGCTGTATCTTATGCTATAAACTGTCCTTTGTTTATAAAACTGGCCTATGTCTAGCAACAGGTGGAGTGCTATGTTGCCATCTAATGTGGAGTTCCGATGTTTTTCATCAAAGTACAAAAGTCATCCAAACGACCTATTTCTTTCATTTTTTTGATTACGTCAGGTAAAGCACTGTAAATTTCACTGTGTTCAGTGTTACTACATGTATCAGCATTTTGTCCAAACTCAGATTGCTGCCGACTTTTATGAAATTCAATTTTTTTGCTTTCAACATTAACACGCACAGTGTATCCATTATTGATTTTTTCTTTAAGTTCAGATAAGTGTATAGGAAAGTGAATAGATTTATATATAGGTTTTCCAGTTTCTGCGTTCAATTCTAATTTGCGTATGCTGGATTTTTCCGCTTCCAAATGGTGACATATGCTATGTTTCAAAATTATATTGACATCTTTGTCTTTTTTAACACAATAATAACATGATATGTCTGCCTCTACAACAGAAAAGAAAACACATTAGATTATATTTATTATATAACGGTCATCCTACTTCATTTGAGAAATCTATATTACAGTCATTTCAATATTTTGTTACGGTCATCATTGTCAAAAACTTTGAGGTCGTACTACAGCTTCATTTCCTTGGATTCAAGTAAGTTATAATAACCAATAGCAAGCTCTTATTAGCGTTCATTTAAATTTTGCTTGAACTAACACAGATAATCTAGCAAATGTTTGAAATCTTGACTGAAAAATTCTTACCGGTGACCTCGGCCGACATGTTTTGATGACCGTAGTATATACTACGGTCAGCCGCTTTCCTACAGTGATTGAAGGCTTGTGTTTGCATGTTTACACAAATAATGTATTATGGTATTGAACTTTATCTGTTTTACACTTATATTTCCCTATATTGTTCTAAGCAATATGAAAGTAAACTAAACTGAGCATAGAAATGGCTGTAATACATGTAATTGTAATATATTTTAACGGTTAATGTAAGTAATTCCTTCTTGCCTTCTTCCGAATCTTCGCCATACCCGTTTACATAATATAGCAATAAGATATTAATATATCGCACATTATCGAATTGGTCCTCTATTAATTGCTTTTACGAGAACTTTATTCCATTTCAGTAGGTTGTACTTTAACTCTAAATTGAGTCGTTCATAAAGGATTTTAAACCAAAATATCAGAAACGTAAAATGAATAAAAGTGGCGTAATAGCGTAATTTTGTGATAAAAAGCGGAAGAATTACGCCAAAAGTGCTAGGGTAGGCAGGTCTTCGCCTTGGTCAGGGCTTCTTGTGTTAGGTCGGGGCTCTAATGTTTATATAATGAAACTGCATGATGTCTTTGAAAATCTTTTCCTTAACTCCTGGGTATTATGCCATTGGTCTATTGAATTCCCCCATAAGCCCAAGTGTAAGAATTGAACTGGTTCAATAAAGCCAGGACGTTTATGTTGAAATCAATAACATTTGGCAAAACATCATACAAAAGAAAGGTCTTTAGCAGATTTATAATACATTTATATATAACAAAAGGGACATTTTGAACGATTTAAACCTGAAAGTGTAAAATACAATCATTCTGACTGAAATCTGAATCTTTCATTAGCTCACTTGATAATAATCTTGCTTTTTCTTTGCATAAATAGTTTTTTTCTATGGCAAGAGAGATAATTCTGAATAATTTAATTCAAATTGCAAGCTTTGCAAAGTGAAATTTAAATTACTTAGCAAAAAGGGAAAATATTGCGTACATGCAGACTAATGGATTTACATCTTATTATATATTCAGCAATGCAGTCCTTTCAACGACTCAAACAATTTAAGATGATTAATATTAAATTATCAGCTATTTATTTTTGAAAAGATAGAATACCTTTAGAAAGAAAATGCAAAAACAATAGTTTAATTTTCTTTTCATGCAATATGACATGAAATCAAAATATGTTGGATTTCTTATAGACAATATTAATTTAATTATTGGAAATTAATTTATCCAACAATATGTTTGCTATTATATTCAATATCAAAAATCGAAGGCAATATTTCTCATTTAGGTTAAATAATTATTCCAGGTTTTTCGTTTGGGAAGGAACATATTGCCACTGTTTTCATTTCAACATTAGACAATTTTCAAAAAAAATGTTTGTTAATTCATACTTATTTTGCTTTATACTTGTTTTAAAAATCGTTTAATAAATATAATATATTGCCATTGCTTAAGAAGACAAACCATAATGAATTCGATAAATTCAAAAAGAGAGAAAGCGAGAAGGGGGGGGGGGGTGGAGGGGAGTAATTTACTAGTATCATCATCTTTATTATTGATTATGATGAATAAATTCATTTTTATTCCTTAAAGTTAGATATTTTCTCCTTTGCTTTAATAAGAATTAGTTGAGTAAATTATATGTTTGGGGGAAAAGAGTAACAAATTTGTTTTTGCAATGATTATTTGAATTGTAATTGCCTTTAATTTCTTGGGTTTTTTTTTGGACATGTTTATATTTTGTGTTGTAGAACACTGACTCTTCCACTGTATGAAGTAATTCAATAAATCAATATTACCTCTCCACTAAAAGCAAGCTTTTGATCACATACTTATTAAACAACATTGAATGTTTCCATTTATTTTCTTCAAGAAAATGTATTTATTGATTATCAGATTTCAAGCGATGGGACAGCATTTAATGTCCCCCGCAAAAAACAACTAATTTCCCGAAAAATTAAAAAAACACTTTGAAAAAAAAGTGATGGTAGATTCATTCATTGGGTTTATTGTCTGAGTAAAAAAACACTGTTATCAGGTATATTGAAGAATATGGAGATAAGGAACAACATTCAATATCAAAGTCCATAAAACAATACAAAATAGGGACAGAGCTAACACGGATAACCGAAACATAAGAGGAGAGATCATGTGCCATGGAGGAGTGAGCATCCCCTGCTAACCGGTCGCCTTCGCGTGTGCTCATTGTCATGATCGTGATATAATGGAAAAATCCATCATAAATTCAGTGCATAAATAATGCACTAACAATTGATATGAAAAACGTCAGTCAGCATTTGACTAAATGATAAATTATATTTGCTGACAAGGTCATTGTATCTGTTACAGCGACGCTATTAACCAACCTATATCTATAGTTTTATATCAAACGTGCAGCTATTTGTTGTTTTAAAAACATTGAATTGAGGAAAGCAGAAATAAACAAAACATCAAGGAAATTCTCTTCCATTAAATACAAACATTTTCGTACAGTGAGTTCTGTTTGAAAAAGATTTATTTATTGAATGAAACACCGGAGTTAACATTAATTTATAGCTATCTAAAAATCAAAACGATACAATTGATTTTTTAGTCTATTCAGTTACATTACCATATAGAATGCGACCGTAGATGATGTATGGATTATATCCCTTTGTCTCGTGCTGAAAACAACAGTTCAATGGATTTTAATCCTGACCTACATTGTAGGTATTTACTCTTGATATCTTATCTAATACCTAATCAGTCACAAAGGTGTTCATCTTACAAGTAAGATCCATAGAGTTTGTTTGAATACAAAAGAAACATTTCCAGTTATTAATAAATAGAAAAAATAGCATGACAGTGAAAATGTGAATGTGTCAAATTCCATTACAGCACATATTATACGCTATTTTTCTTTCATTTTTTTTTGTCAGTGTCTCAATCTAATTTGGTTCTAAATATTTTCTTTGCTGACGTTTATGTGAATCCAAAACCCGGAGTTTTTAAGTATATTTGTATGCATATGCTTGAGGGCAAAACAAATATTTAATTATCAATCAATCTATCTGCCAAAGGTCTGTTATAATGCCAAGAAATGATTCACATCCTATTATCTGGCATTTTCCTTTTTCTAAAACACCTTTCTTTTTCTTTGAAATTAGCAGCATATAAAAAGTTTTTTTTTAATATTTCATCATTAGATAAAAACCAATAAAAAGAACTAATGATTTTTGTATATATCCACTAAAGGGACCAAATAAGAAAAAAATGAGTCTAATTATATAATTTGAAAATGAGAATAAACTGGTAAATACCTTGTTGTTGTCCTAATGAAATAGGGACATAACAAACAGTTATTCAAGTTTCAATTTACTTTAATAATACATAAAAATAAATATCGGAAGCAGCAAACACATACTTCTGAAAGCTTCAAAGGTGGGATCAGGTGTCATAGAGTAAGAAACCTCCTCTGTCGAGCGTTCACATCCGCCATGTACTTGTTGTAATGATCTTGGCTAAACGGGGAAAAAAATCCACACACAATTCAATGTGAAAAAAAAAATTCGAACAATTTCAATGAAAAATTTCAATGAAAAATAAATGTAAACATTCTACTTCATGATAAATTGTATTTGAAGGCAAAGTCAGTTATTGTCGCTACAATATCCGAATCTTTGACTTCAAACGAGACTGTTGAATGTCTACGTTGATATCACTGTTTCAGGAAGGATATGGATATAACGAACAGTATTCAATCTCAAAGTCCATAAAACAATACAAAATAAGAGCAGAGCAAACACGGGCCCCCGAAACATCAGAGGTGGGATCAGGTGCCATGGAGGAGTGAGCATTCCCCGCCGACCGGTCACACCCACCGTGTGCTCCTTGTCATGATCAGGAAATAACGGAAAAATTCATCATCAATTCAGTGTATTAATAATGGACTAACAATATGTCTGAAAAACGTCTGTCAGTATTTGACTCAATGATAAATTGTATTTGCTGACAAGGTCGTTGTATCGACCATAGAATTTACAAAATGATGACTTTAAACGAGACTGCTGATATTCTTATTTCATCAGCTTGCTTGTCAATGATTTACCTCGTTTTAGAAGTTGTTCATACGTAGAGCAAGCTCTTGTGAATCGAATCAACTGAGATATATATACTCCGTATGCAATTGATGAAGGTATATTGCTACATAAGTAAGGGAAGTTGACGAAAGAAGAGTTAAAGTCATTACGTTTATTATAGAGCTTGGTTGTTAGATTACCATTAGCGTCTTTTTCAAGTAAAACATCCAAGTATGAAACAGAAGTGTTAGACTCTGTGGTATCTTTTATCTCAAGCTCACCAGGATATATCGTATCGACGTAGGAATGGAAACTGCCATTGTTAATTGACAATGCGTCGTCGATATATCTAGCCATTTATTTTATAACCAACCTCGATTTAGATAATTATCCAAATAGTATTTACATTTCCGTTAAAATCAACTTGAAGATATCAAATACAGATGGCAAGGTTCGCAGAGGTAATATGGAACCATACAATTTTTTTACCTTGACTAAATTAGTGCAGCATTATAACGTCATACAAGGCAAGATGACGTCAATATAAGAATACAACCTCTCGAAATATTAGTATTTAGAGATGTAATCTAACTCTAGGAATTGAATAGAAACGTGTAAAAATTAATAAAAATAAAACGCATTTACTTTGTTATGCTGTATCTGTCATGTTGATTAAAATCTAACTCCGATGACGTCATATGTGGACATCGAGTAACTTGGGAATTGATCATGTCTTGTAAAGAGAACTTGGCTAAGACGGCATGCATGTACAAAGATACGTAAAATGAAGTTTAATAGAAAATATCGTGAATATTTTGTGATATTCATATGGAGACCGGTTAATAAAACAGGTATGCTAATTCACTTTAATTCATTATATTCTCTTTCGAAGATATATAAGCTATATACGTTTCCCGGTCGGCCCTTCCTCTGTCATTTGTGACAATAATAATGCAACAGAACAACAATAAGCCGTATACCGTGGTATTTGAAAACATGAGATTTGCACAGATGGAAAGTATGCCTCCCAAAATACTTGGAAATTGTTGCTAGAATCCCGAGTTAAGCATGGTTTTACGAAAAAAAAAGACTCGGTTTATATGCATAAAATACAAAACATCGGGTAAAGTTTCATGTAAATTTGTGGAATCATTATTTAACTGACGGGACAGTGGGATTCTAGCTGCCTTTTTTAATCAATAGATGTTTTCAACTATATTATTTACTCAAAGAAATTATTTAACTCCGGGATATTGTTGTTCTGTTAGCTTGTTTATTAAGGAAAATTTCGCTATTAATAGAAGTCACGTGATTCCGTGTTGGTGGTGCCGTGTTGGTCTTTGCGCTACACACTCTTGATGTTGATGCAATATATAATACAATCTACATTTATCAGCGGTTTGGTAAATCACCAAACTTAATTTTCCCAAAATAGTTTAATTTTCCCGAGAAATGACTTATATGCTTCCTTAACATACCCGCGTTATATTACTACATTGACTTAAGGGAAGTTGACGCAAGCAAAATTGATAATCATCAAATCCTGTTCTTAGGTTACCATTTTGTCTGATAATATACATGTATCCAAATAAGAAACAAATATGTCAGACTCAAAAGTATTTTTATATATAGAAATCACAGGGATATATCGAGTTGTAATATTATATAGGCAGCTCTAATTTATTGATTTTATTATCTAATTGTGAAGTTGAAGGCCAAAGCAGGTTTACAACAATTATCTAAGAAAGCTCTTAACACTGGCAAAAATATTTTTCTGGACTTGTAAAAAATAAGAACATTGAGATAATTCAATTCATTTTCAACATAGGGTAACTAACTAAATTCTAGGTAAAAGAGACAATTGATTATGCGTAAACAGAGAAAATTTTGTCTTCGTACATTTGGAAAATTTCAGGAAACAATGAATTTAGTAAATTATTATCATATAATCCTGAGCATTTTTAATCTATTTATATTATTTCGTATTCCAAAGTGTAATGATCTGTATCTATTTTTTCCCCAAAAGACAAGATAGGCTAAGATCCTATGCCGTTGTCTTTTAGAATAATACAACGATATACATGTATCTATAAAAATCTGTTGTCAACCCTGACAAAAACTTAGTATTGGTTTTAGTTACATTATGTGATACACAGAGAGCAAAAGAAGTCGAAAAACGTATAGATATTTCGAATTTTTTAATTTTTTATGAAATTTTCATGGAATTTATATCACATTTTGTCAACAAGGAAACATAGAACACAAGCTTGCCTATCTGCTAAATCTATATACGTTTATCATACACTTAAATCAAATGCATCTTAGATATAAAAATATCAGATGTTTCCGAAATGAAACCTATCTCAATTTTTACAAAATTTCAACAGAATTGAGAAAAGTTCGGGAAAACGTCCCATTTCCGTGCTCTCTTCTAGTCTATGTTTAAGCTTTAGATGAAAATAAGAGCGTGTTTAAAACAAACATCAATTTAAGTTCTTGACCCAAAATATCACAATTTAGACCGTGTGTGTTTTTTTACATCCTATAAGAGGCCAAATTCAAAGCCGGTTGTTTTCGTATTATATCATTTATAAAGGTAGAATTTTTGTAAAAATAAATTAGTTTTAAACCCAAAAATTTGATGCAATGTTAAATTCTTTATGTTAACCAAAACCCCTATAAAAGTATATGTATGATATGCTTAATAAATCAGTAAAATAACTTCAAGGTATAAACAAAATCAATGTAAACAATAAAGTTGTCAATATCATTATTTAATCTTAATGAGAATAGAGGGACATTTCAAAAGTAGTATTACATAAATAATTACTAAAGTATTAGAGAACGCGATTCCAATTTAGTTAAATTATCAATGAAAGTGAATTGGAATCACGTTCTCTATTACTTTATTAATTATTTATGTTATACTATGTTTGAAAATGTTTTAAGAATCGTGACGGAAATATTCCCAACTCTGTGTCCATTTAATTGCAATTCAAATATTCCTGTTAAACCCACTCAAAATTCGTAGTATTAAATGTATATATATATATATATATATATATATATATATAATATGTTTACTGTATTTCCTTTTTGATTTTTTGAAAATTTTAAGTTTCTATAAAAATTCGCTTTCCTTAGGACTGGATGAATGCCAAACAACGTTTGATTGAATTTGAAAACTTAATCCACCATAAATAAAATTCGATAAATATTTTAGCAACTGTTGTTTTTTAAGAAAAAAAACATGTTGGCAGTCTTTTATATTTCCTGTTTTTTTTGGGTGGTGGTGGTGGGGGGATGCTTAATTGGTCATTCGTTGTCTGCCAGGTAGGTGTAAGAACAGGATAGAGATAAAAATAAAATTGTTAACAGGATCAATCACATACCAGTCACATCACTAATTAATATTCAACCAAATATTATTAAAAAAAAACATTATTATACCTCAATATAAATATTATACACAACGCGTTATCTGATTGGTTCTAGGTTATCACGTGACGGGCCGTAAATCATCAGTGTATTTTTCCGCAATATATATTTTCCGTTCAAAGAAAACTCCCAAGAGTAGTAGAAGCCACAGTAGCCTGGTTTACGTCACAGAATTGATGATAATGTGTTGCCCAAAGGGTTACATAAAGACTTATTCAGCCAAGAATCATCATATTCCCCTCCGGCGAATATGATTTTTCTTGGCTGAATAAGTCTTTAAATTTCCGTCACTGTCATACAATAAACATTTACATCCATTTTATTTTTGCTTCCATGGCTGGGTGGAAAGTGTTGTCTAGGAATTGGCTTTATTTTGAAGTAAAAAAAAAATGGTCTCTTTATTCATGTTATTATGAATTAAAACAAAACTGTAAAAGTTTGCATTGAAATCTTAGAGATCATTGATAAAAACAAAGCCCAAAATAAAGTAACTTTCGGTGAAAATTGAATGGCTACCGATGGAAACGTTCTGGATTATGCCATACTGTTCTTGAAAAGGAGTTAAATCAGCTATAGCTTTAGTCTGATTTACTATACACCAACTGGATAATACCTCCTTCCAAAACTTATTTTTCATTGTATTACTTAGATTCTTAATAAAGTAAATGCCAAACAACCAAATGTGACGTACGTATTCCCAATTCTGCTTAAATTAATTTAACTCATTTTGCACGTGAACACATAACCCGCCTTATCCGATTACATTTCAATAACCTTATAAAATTTGTATAGTTTATCATTTTTAAGTCCCCAAAACTATTGGTCTTAAATCATTACTTTTTTCCTTAACTCTATGAATTTTGTTATTCCATAGGAATTAAAACAATTATTTTTTTTTTGTTTTTTTTTCAAAAGCACGCTTGACAGCATCAGTAGGATTTGGTAAAGTGAGGACAAGGACTCATGGAAGAGTCATAGAAGGAAAAAGAAGGAAAGTAATAAGGTGTTTACACAAATATAGTGCCGTTTGCACAAGTACTAGCTAATAATTTTGATCGTTAAACTTTTTATGTCATATGCACAAATTGTTTTTTCGTTTGCACGACGATTATTTAGTTGGCGAGGTAAAATAAAATAAATACCACATTTGCATGTAATTTTCAGGTTCGCTCGAAATAAACATCATATGAAACTCGCATTTATCAATTTTGTTCCGTTTTCCGATCCGCGTATTAAAAACATCCCACTACGATGTTATTTCCATTTTTATAAAGTGAATTTATTATTAAAGTGAACAAGCTTCTGTTTGATTTTCTTTCATTATTTGACAGAATGAATCAAAACATTATTGAACACCATATGTTGAGTGCCAGTGTAATTTCTTTCTAATAGAAATGGATGTAAGGAGTAAATTTATCTAATTTGTCAATAATAGCCCGTGAGCCGATGCCCATCAGTAATAAACCCTTTCTGATGTGAACATACACAATCATGTTAATATACACTAGGTCAGTTGTGGGAAGGTGCACGGATAAGTAGGATGTTGGCATAAGATTCATATTAAAAATAAAAAAAACACCATATGACATGTGTCAACAAATTATGCTTTAAACTTTCATGCATCCGTAATGAGTTGTTGCTGAGAAAAATGTGACAAATATTATTCTTAGTATGGTACGGACATACACATGGATAAACAGGAATTTGACATCAGAATTAAACAAAAATGAATCCCATTATATGCATCCCCTAATCAAGAGTGTACTTGATTTTCACACATCATGAATACTTGATGAGAAAACTGCGAAGAAAAAAATGTTAAGTATAAAGGGAACAGACGCACGGTTTAACAAGAAGTTGCCATCGATTTGAACAAAAATAAAATCCACTATGTAATATCTCAAAAGATTGTGTTAAAATTTCAAGCACCTGTGATAAATACTTGCTGAGAAATTTGTTACGGACAGCAAACAGACAGACCATCAGACAGTCAGACAGACAGCTAGACAGACGGCCTGACAAAGGAGAAACAGTATACCTCCTTCCTAACAGGGGTATGATAAAGTTAAAGGGAAAAAAAGATGAATAGAAATATTAGGGGAGAATGTTTGTTGGGTGGGGAGGGGTTTCATCGGAAAACATCCACTACCAATGACCCTCTTTAGACCTATGCAGTGTATTTTAAAAAAAAAATCTGCCTTGTGTTTACTTAATTATAAAACAGCCTAAACTATAACTTCAAAAAAAGCTGTATCATAAAAAGTAATGTATTGCACTGCTTAAAAAACAAATATTCTTTATTAATTGGATTGAAAATAATTAAATATGACGTAATATCTCTATAAAAAGTATACATTTGACTTTACAACTTCGAAATTTTGGACATCAATACAATACAATATTACGTTTAAATGTCATTTTTTGAAAAATCCTCATCTGACTCTAAAATCTCATGGCTGGTCGCATGTCGTATCGACATAATAATGGCTATAATGATTGTAATTTGACAATACGTTGTTGATATATCTAAAAGTCGAATTGAAAGCTACAAGCTACAAGACCATGGCTTGTGATTTCTTTTCTTTTTTGTTTTCACGTATAATATTTTGGACGAATTCTGCTTGATATTTAAACAAAAATAGGTCTTTAAATAAAGGGGGTTGTTACCAATTGAAATTCAAATAGAATTGATTGAAAATATGATCTCAAAAACCACAAAGATATGGTCAATCAGAAATCCAAGCATCTTTTTGATGTCAACATCGGAGTACTTGTGCGTACAATAAGAATGATTTCAACGAAATAATTTTGCAAATAACGAATGAGAGGGAAAGTTAATTTTCGAGCTGTCAATGTTATCAAATAACCTGGACTGGAATTAATCGTTTACATTTTTTGGGAATAAATTTGAAAATTAAGTCGTAAGTTTTTAAGTGAAACATATGGAGATTGAAACTGTATTCAAGGTTTAAAGTCCATAAAGCAATAATAAGGAGCTGAGCAAACTCGAAACTCCAAAACCTTAGAGGTGGGACCAGGTGCCATGGAAGAGTGAGCATCCCTTGCCGACCTTTCACACCCACCTTAAGCTCCTTGTCATGACCGAGATATAACGGAAAAATCCGTCGACAATTTAGTGCATAAATATTGGACTAACAATAAATAGGAAAACGTCAGAGAGCATTTCACTCAATGGCCCAAAATCTCGAATTAGAAAAAAAATAAATTAAGATACTGATTTTAGATAATATGGACTTTTCCCGTCAGATATTTTACATGTTGGTTCAACCGATTTTTTTTTCATATAGATTTTTGAGATTGACTGTAGTTCATCATAGTTTTCTTATATTTTAACAACTTGTCATTTTTAATGCATTTCCTTATCCAAATAACTAATGTTATGAAATGAGATGGATAGAATTTTTTTCCCCTAAAAGTTAATGACGTCTAATCAATAATTTAACTTCAAATTACTTGTTGTGAAATTAATTTCCTTATGTGCAGGAAATAAAAATATTACGCTGATAAAATATTCATAATTTGACGTAGAAATAATTGGTCAGTAAAAATACAGTTCTATGTAATGATCTAATCAATCATTAGCATTTTGACGTTTCAACTCTTTTAAAAGCTATGTTTGAGGAAACAAAATGCATTATTCTGCGTAAAGGGAACCTTTTTTATTTTGCAATTAGCTATGAAGAGAGCAGGATTTCATGAAAAAAACTTTGGGGACCTAAAGATCAAAGAAAACGAAGCTAATGTATATAACATTTATTTTTTCTACTTATTTTAAAATAATGTTTTTCAATTGCTTTTCTATACATGATTCAACTGCACATATAATTTAAGGAGGCTCCTCACACCCATAGCTTGTTTTTGATTTTATTACAGCAACACTTATAAAATGTAGATTTCAAATTTTCAAATAGAAATATTGCTATCATGCATATATTTCAAAAACTTTTTTTCTTATTTTTTGATGAAATGTGTTATTTTCTGTTTATAAGTTACATACTTTCAAAATTCTCAGTGTAAAAAATGGGCAACATCTTTAAACAAGTTCACACAATGAAAATATATCATAATATCGGTACTTCATATGAATTTTATTAAACAAGATAGCTTTGTACAATGTAATTATCTTATTTAATATGAGCATAAACAATTAGGAAAATGAGCAATGAAGAGACACGAAAAGTTTGTCAGTGTATTACTGTGAAGAAATGAATTTAGAAATAAAAATCACAATTTAAAACTATTTGGTATAAAAAAGAAGTCCAGTTTCAAGAGTTATATTTCCCAGTTAACCAGAAACACAATACACTAAAGAAGGTTTGAATATTAAATCTAAATTCCTGAACAATACTTTAAAATCCTAGAGTATATATTTAAACAAGTAAAGTAAGTATATAAATTAACACTAACAGAGTAAAGAATACAAATAGATTAATTTCCTTTTTTTCAATTTCAACAAGGTAATAGATTTTAATATCGATTTCTAATTGAATACTAAAGGATAAAATGGAAGATTTTGTGACTAAAATAGGTACTCGTTTTTTTTTTAAGGTTTCTGTAATGCACATAGAACATTATCATCTTCAAAAAAGGTAAGGCCAGTTTTTTTTAGAAAAAAAAATGTTACATAGGCGTGTAATTTTCAAGTAGCAATAATAATTAGGAACATGCAAGGTTTTTGCAAACAGTTTGTGAACAATGGCGTTTTTATCAAAATGAATGGTTCAAGATATAAAATGATTGTGTAAATATCTCAGTTATGAAAGAAAGAATAATCTGGTTTCTATTGCTTGATCTTTACATTTATGTAAAAACTGCAATCATGAAAGGTCTCCGGTAGCGCGCACTGTTTAGATTCCAGTCGTATTTCCAATGGATATTTATATCTCACAATTGATTCGATACACAAAAACATATTCTGGTCCTTTCAATTTCTAATACGAAGCTAATTGCAAACAAGTTGGTGAAACAAGAATATCAGGAGTTTTGTTTAAAGCCATCACTTCTTCAGTTCCATGGTCGATAAAATGATATTGTCAGCAAATACAATTTAAATGCTGACTGACTTTTTTCCTACCAATTGTTAGTCCATTATCTACACAATAGATTGAAGACAGGTTTTACCCATATTCCCAAATCACGAGAAGGAGCACATTAGTGGGACGGCTTGGAACAGGATGCTCAGTCCTCCATGGCACCTGATCCCACCTATGATGTTTCGGAGGTCCGTGTTGGCTCTGCTCCTATTCTGTAATGTTTTATGGACTTTTGAGCTTAAATACTGTTCGTTATCTCCATATGTTTTACTGGTCCGTGCTATCTTATTCTTTTTACTTAAAAATGACCAATCAGGATAGATGGTTTTTATTTGCACCAAATCGCTCGATGATAAGCAAGTTTTAATTTTCTAGCTATAAATTACGTTGATTTTGGTAGAAAATGATAACAAAATGTAAAAAAAAATATGACGATGCTTATAAATTTATGTATATTGATTTAATGAAGAGACCTAAAACAAAGCTTAATGATTGGTTATTCCAAACTTTTAATTGATAACAAACAAATTTTAAAATTCATAACGGTGTTTCTAAATATATCAAAATAATGATACGATCTACATTAAAGACATTTTAAATAGTTATTCCAACCTCTTTACGTACTTAGTATGAATAGTACCTTTTACAGGGGTATTTACCTCAAATCAAGTTGCTCGTGTATGCTAAGGTGAAGTGACAAGCAAGTTTATTTCCATATATTTTAAACCAGGAAATATTTCTTTATAATATTTGCCTGCATCCAACTCGGCCAGTCACTGATGACATTTTACTTACCGACGAAAAGGTAAATTTCTGCCAGTTTCAGGCTGTTACTGCTGCTAAAATTACACGTGTATATTCTTTTCCTTTCGTTATTAAAAATCTAGTGAAGTATTACAAAGACAATATAATAACCTTTGTTTTTAAGTTAGATTGAAACATTTAATCCTCCATAATTTGCGATGATGTCATGGAATGACGTCCCCAGTCCTTGTTCCCCGTATGTTTGTTTCTGTTATTCCTGCAAGCCACGAAAATATTGCGTCTGAATTTTGAAGTTAAAAAAGTGTGTAAGATCCATAGCAATGGTGCAATCTTAGCTATTCACAATTTTGGGTCTCTTATAAAAACAACGTATTACAAACGCATAATTTTGAATATGTAACGTTAGAATATTTTTTAAAAACGTTTTTATCACGCCAAAGAACTCTCTTCAAGAATATTCCTATTATTATATTTTACAAAGTCTATGTCCTTCTAAGATGCACTATGTGCTGTCCAAAAAAATAAATCAAAAGAAAAGAAACCATTAATGATGTGCTATGTAACATTTACATTTAGAAGCTAATGTAACAAAGTTGAAATAAATCAATATATTCTAAATAATGCCTCATAGTCAGATAATTGTTTCTTGGAACTTTATTTCCAAATTGCTGATTTTTAATTTTATTGAGAGTGAGGTGCTAAAGAAAAATATATATTGAAATTCCATATTTCAAAGACAGCCAAAGAAAAATAATAATTAAAAAAAAGCACTGTACAATATCACAACGAAACAGGCATTCACTCAGTGTAAAAACAATGCAATTTTCACTGCTATATTTTAAATTGCAATGTCAATTTAAACATTTATGAAAATTCATATTAACTACATTAAATCGATACTTAAACAACATTAAAATATTGAGTACATAACAACTGGCCAATCACTGTTCAGGCATTGATTAAGGTTCTGATATAAATATATATATATGACAGTTTAAAGACCACTTGGCAACATTTGAGAGATTCACAAGAAAAGGGCAGTTTTTTTTTTCTAAAAACTAAAAGAAAAATGAGCAATTTGTGTGTTTTCACTTTAATTGTTGCCTACATGGCTTTGTGCGAAGCTACAGTTTTTTCTCAGAAATATACTTTGAAAATAGAGTTTAACAATAAGAAATCAGATAACGAGCTGTTAAGAGAACTTGATTCTCATTCTTTAACCGAGTGTGCCGCGATGTGTCAAGGCGAGTGTAGTTTCTATGGATTCCATCCACAGATGAAGAAATGTCGTACCCACAAGAGGGTTTTCACGTCGGGAGTGTCTAATGAGGGTGGCTGGAGATACTACTCACACCACTCACAGGACTGTATGTATAAATGTTATTTTTGTATGTTTGAATATTTCCGTTAGAGTATTTTTTTAAAGCCCCTCTGCAAATAGCGGGCTGCAAATTATGTCCAATATTCGGCATGTAAGGGAGCCATTGAGTAGAGGGGATCTTTTTCGTGCCGCATCTCAAGCGAAACGGGACCTCGGTTTACACGGTCTCATTCGTAGTTCCAGTCTCCACATTTTACAGACCATTAGAACCGCGTAGTAAGAATTAGTTCCTAATGCCTAAATCATACTTTCCAATCGGTGGCCGTAGAGGTGTGGTAATAAGTTGTTTAAGCGATGTCCCAAAATTGGTCCCAATCGGAAAATAAATCCTTTTAGTATCAGTCACATTATCCAGAATGGTGTATATGATGGGCAACCGATGTGTTTTTGATTGAAAAGGGGGTGGTTGCCGGCCGGACTTATAAAGGTCTAGTGATGAACCGGTAATCATAGACCGGTGTTCAAGCTAATGTATTTCATATCGATCGTACATTGTTGGGCATCGTCTATACGTCGTTCGTACGTCGGTCGACTGAACGACAACGTTTGGTTGAACATTGACAAATTTTCAGCTGATGTCTGTTGCTTACCAATTTCCCGCAGATGACGTCAGATTCAACAAACACTGCAGGATAGTCGACCATATATTGACCAATTCTTGATTCCTGCATTTTATTTTATTTTTCCCTTTTCAGCAATTCCCTTAGATTGTAAAGATCTTCATAGAGGTAATGGCTCTATTTCCGGTGTGTACGATATTTACCCGTATCGCACCATTTCCATTCCTGTCACCGTGTACTGTGATATGAAGACAATGGGCGGGGGATGGACGGTGAGTACAAATATCAATATTCATTCTGCATAGTATAATTCATTAAGTGTTCCAATTATTGAAAACAATAATAGAATATGAATGTTTTAGTTTGTATTAACATTTGGAATATACATTTGTTCTAAGCAGTGAGTTGTATTTCTATGGTTGTTATTTTTTTAAAGGCAATTCAAAAACGTGTAAACGGATCCGTGAGTTTCGTCAGGAACTGGGCGGAATATAAAAGTGGATTTGGTGCCCCAGAACTGGATTACTGGATTGGTAATTACAAACAACTGGATTGGCAAGAATATGAAAAAGCTTGGAAAATAATAGTAATATTTATGAAAACACAAATATCTTTCAAAAGAGGAAAATAAATTTCTTTCTAAAAGTGCTATACAGGTGAATTTTTTTTGGTTAAAATCAATATTGCCATTTTTTTGGCTAAAATTCATTGTAACATATAATGGAATCGTTTCAAAAATTTGATTTTGAGACTAGGTTAAATGTTTTTGACAATGATCTTTTTCACTCTTAGAGAGGTTTTTTCAACCGAGAGAATCTTTAAAAAATTTTGAGAGCTTAAATGATTTTAACAATTTTTTTATTTTTATAAAGAAACAATTCAATCATAAATCACTCAGTGGTCTTTAAGAGAAAAGCAGCTTTTTTTTTTTATTTTCGAGAGAATGTATTAACAAAGTAAAATTATCAAATTGCAATAGACTTTGCAGTTGATTTCAAATATATTTTAATACAGGAAATGACGTAATCCATCTGTTAACAAAGGGAAAGAACTCATCCCTTTATGTTTCTATCACTCTCAAGGATGGTTAAACGTTGTATGAAATGTACGATGGATTTTCGGTGTCCAACGAAACAGGGAAATATCAACTCTTTCTTGCAGGACCTGCCACGGGAACCTTAGGTAAGTGTATCAATGTTCATTTCTTAAAACTGAACACACTTCACTTTTATCATCAACTTTTTCTCATTGAAAAATATTGTATATAGTCAATGCCCCCCCAAAAAATTCCTCCAATATTCTGTAAACATTGCTAATCGCATGTTCATAGAACGTTTTTAATAATTCAAGGTATCAGTTGTAGGTGAAAAATACCGGTAATATCGCTCTTTACTGAAGACAGCATGGGATACCCTCTAATTTAGACGTAGTTAAATTTTCGCGAACATTGAACAGAAGCTGTTGCAATTTTTGTCATTAATTGTAATTTCACCTTAGCTTATTACAGGGATTTTGACTTTTAATCAAATTTGCAGCTATGGCATTGATTTAAAAAATGTAACGAGCGTCACTCAGTTTGTTAATTTGTTTTCAACGCCGTTACAGTTATGAGACTATATCTTACATAAACTAAGGATTTAATGCTTAAATAAATCCAATGTCTCTGTGATATATTGTTCTTTTCTTGTACAGGCGACCGAATGTTAGATTATGGGGACCCTAACAGAGATCTGTCTGGGATGTACTTCTCGACCCCAGACAGGGACAATGACGGGTATAGTACATTACACTGTGCTGCAGCTAATACCGTTAGAGGAGGCTGGTGGTTCAACGCCTGCAACCTCGCCTTCCTTAACGGGCAATGGTCCCCGGGGTCCTGGAACAACCCGTGGTATCCTACAGTGAGAGATGGATTGTCTATAAGGGGGACCGCAATGATGTTAAGGCGTCACTAGGTAAACCTCATTATACCCCAATGACATGTTTAAATTTACTGTTAGGCATTTAATTGAACTTTTGAATGGGTTAGTAGAAAATCCATACGCGGTTAAAACAAACATGGCCTTTCATTTATGAAACATCATTTAATACTTATATATTTTTTTTAAATTTTCAACAGATGTCTTTTCAAAATGGAGAGAACTCAAATTGACGACGACCATCCATCAGTCAGATGCAGGATATTTCAACTAAAAGAGACGGTTTTAGATTTATTATGAATTCTATTTATTTATTTATTTAAAAAAAAATGTTTCATATAAAGAACGAAAACTTTTAAAGGATTCTTTTTGAATGTGTTTTATGGTTTTACTATTTCCTGAAGCTGTAAAGTTTTGTTCATTTTTTTAACGAATGTACTTAGGTAAAGTACGTTGTTTGTGTTGCAATAAATTGTAAATCAGACATAATTTGTTCTTATTTACAAACACTGCTACATGTCTGGAAGGATAACGAGGATGAGGTTGATATATGAACCGTTTTACAGTGAAAACTGTTTAATCCGACACCTATATAATCCATTAATCCAATATTGAATTTCATTCTCCTTTCTACTAATGTCCATCCCCGTGCACTGTGAAATCTAGCACGCGGTGTATTCTGGAACAAAATTGTCTCCCAGTGCATGTCAGATTATACGGGTTTTACTATATAAAAGATATCTACGAGGGTCATTCAAAAAGTTCGTAGACTTTTGTCCTAACTTTTTTATTTAACGTCATATTATATCCAAATTTTGCACAAATATTTAAACAACAGATTCAAATAATATGAGTAAAAAAATTGGAATGTATATTCATATTTGTTTAAATTACCAAGGATTTAGAACAGCAAAAATGGGGTCACGGAGCACCGTCAAAATTGAGTAATTTACTAATTTTCTTTTTATAGTATTTACAGCCATTCCACTGATAAATGGAGCTGAAACGAAATAAAATTTACATGTTTAAATAAGAAACGAAATAAAATTTACATGTTTAAATAAAGTATTGCTGTATTAATTAAAATGAAATCAGGTTATGTAATATGTCGCTCCATTTAAAAGATATAAGTTTCTAAATACATATGGACTTAATTAAAAAAAGCAAAAAACCATGACGTTGGAGGACGTCACGGAGCAGCAAGTAGCAATAAAATCGTACTTTACGTTCGGGAAACTTCTTCTACAAGCTTAAAAAATCCGTATAAACCAGGATCTGTATGATAATGTAATTAGGAACATTTGCTTTTCAATGCAATATAGCGCAGATATCTTACGTGATATATCCAATATCTAAAGAGATATCCCCCTTCTTTTTCATGCATGTGATTTTTTGAGTAGATTGCTAAATATAGTGTATCATTTTTAGCTTGCATATTGAGTTTATTTAGTTCCTTTTAAACATAGGGTACTCGTCTAATTTCGCTGTAAAAATGATCAGAGACAATGGACTATATGTGAACAGAAATCACATCTGTCTAACTCCCTCGTCAAGCTCAAAATATTATACCAGCTGAAAGGTCTTGTCCAAGGGAATACACGTGTGAAGAATAAAAACCCTTGCTCCAAGTGTTCAAAGTTTATGGCCAAGTTAGATTATTTACCCATTGCAGCTAAGTTCAGGACTCTTTTAAGTACAGTGTAATCCAGCTTATTCAGAACTTCGAAATTTCGATTACGGTAAAATTTTGCTAATGAATCTCGGCGAATAAAAACTAATTTTCGGTTTTCATACACTCTTACATGCAGTCTTTTCTCATAGATATTGTAAATATAAATCAATGGGTTACCTATCTTGTTATTATAACAGTTTTTGAATGTAGAATTAAAGTCACCTTGATCTCGCTGTTATGACTGAGATGACATTTTAGACTTGTTTGACGCACAGTTTCTATTAAAGTCATGGACACAACCCCTCGAAATTCAGAAACGTTCAACGATATCTGCTTTACTATAAATTATGATTTTTAATATACCTGTAGCTATTCCTCCTACTATTTTGAAAAATGTTTGGAGCAAGTTTTGTGCTGTTGCTTTTTTTCTGTAATTCTACATTAATTCAATGCGTATAATCTTAATGAACGAACTTTATTAAAAAAAAAAATTATATTATTCCCGGGCATGAGGAAGTTGCTCCCAGCACTTTTCGGGTTAAGGAATTTGTCCTTAACAAAACACAAACAAACCACATACAATTATTTGTTTATCGTTGAGCTATTACGATATTTGTATTCATACATTTTTTTTCTTTTTTTCAACGTGTCAATTGACAAACAGCTGATGTAAGTGAAAAAGAGACCCCCTTACATGCATTTAGAAGAAATCCCATCAAGTAAAAACTCATGGTTATTACAAAAAATTTCAACATTATTTTGATTTTCAGGGACTATTTTAAGATGTATTTCCTAAGGGCAGTCTTATTCTAGCTGCGATCATGACAAGGAGGACACGGCGGCTGTGACCGGTTGACAGGGGATGCTCACTCCTTCATGGCACCTAATCCAACCTCTGATGTTTTGAGGCCGATGTTAGCTATACTCGTATTTTGTCATGTTTTATGGACTTTGAGTTTAAACACTGTTTGTAATTTCCATATGCTTCATGGTGGTATTGACTTGTAGAAGCAGGTGAAACACCAAAGCTCAAGAGATCAAATTTATGTTACCCGAAGAAAGTTTTTCTCATTATGAATACACCTGTGAAATATAAAATCTCTGACTTTACCCACTGAAGAGTTATGGGCTAGATTAAGGTTGATAACAGAGAAAGAGCGAGAAAAAAGAGAGACACATGGACAGGACAAAACAGTATATTATATTAAAATGTCACACATTGTTTGATCATCAAACAAGGGATTGTGTAGTGCTATGTGTTATATATAGGATCTCCGATGAATTGCCGTTGGATAAGGATAAACATAGTATAAATTGCATAAATCCGTATGCAATTTCATGGAAAGCAATTTCATTTGGGGGGGGGGGGGGCGTAGCCATATATTTTCAGTTTTCAGCCACTATCAACTACCAAAGATTCCTCGACAAGCAAAGAAAAAAAAAAGATCATTCGACGTTTTTATTGAGGTGGTACGATCATATATAATATCTTGGTTGTTCTATAATATACTATGCACAGGCAAAATAAGTAGAAGAGGGTGAAGATCCATTTAATCCACCCATTGCTCCTACCAAAATGTGAGGTGCACCAAAACCTTTAGCCTTCTTATGCATTTTGCCATGAGTAAAAAAACATACTTTTTTGTTTTTGAGGATGAATGCATTTGATGCTAAAGAAAAATCAGTAGTTCTTTACCTTCAGTGGATACACTAAATCAATTAAGGAATATGCTTTTAATAGACGCAATAGATAGTTTTCGATAGGCACAATTTTAGCAAGCGTTATTTCCCGTTGATCGCCATATTGGATAAACAAAAAACTGGATTCCTTCATTCCTCAACCGAAATATAAAGTTGTCAGAATGAGGAATTGGGGAAATATATCAATTTTTACGGATTTTTTGTTAAATACAAGCTTCCTAAAATTTTTAATTTTATCATTTTAAAGAATTTTGCCAATATATTTCTGCCTTTGAAGTTTAAAATTGGTTGCTCCAAAAAAAATCGCTTCACTGTAACTGGACCTCCAATATGGCAGTCAGGGGGCAATATTCTTGCTATATATTGCACTACCGTATAACCAGTTTCTTCTCGCAAGTTGGGAATTGTTCGAAAAAGGGGTAAGTTTTTATTTTGTTTATGCTATTTTTACGATTTTGGAATTCATCTTTTTTTAATTGGTTATCTTCTTATGCCACAGTATAGCTAACAGAATTTCTGCATGTTTTATATTGTCTAAATAAAAATGATCGCAAAAGCGAAAAATAATCGCATAATCAAATATACGGGAAATTAATTACGATTTTTACTCTGTTATCTGTTACAGTTGATCTATAGGGTTTTTTTATCATAAGCCGACGTGTGTGATTTAAACTGGTTCAATAAAGCAAGGACGTTCTCCTTGAAATCAATAACATATGGCAAAAAATTATTTATTAGAACGTTCTTTAGCAGATTATATTATATAATACATGATGATAATATTAGGAAAATTTTCATCGATTTAAATTTAGAAATGTAAAATGCAAACATTCATTACTGAAATCACAATCTCATTAGCTCAATTGAATAATAAACCTGTCTTTACCTTGCTTCCAAAAAACGTTCAATTTTTTTTTTCCACAAGAGAGATAATTCCATATAGTTTAGTTCAATTTTCAGGTTTTGCATCATGACATTAAATCTGTTTACCAAAAGGGAGAAAATGTAACGGACAGACAGACGAATGGTGTAACCTCTTTTTTTCTTTGTCTTACGCATGTTTCATTGCTCTATTGTAAATATTTTACGTGATATCCTCTCTATACTGTTTTGCTGAGTTTATGAGTTTAAACTCTTAATTGTCTTGGCTATTGTATAATTAGCAATGCAGGCCTCTCCAAGACTCTAATATTTAAGATAATTTACATACAATTATCAGCTGTTTAATTTTGAAGAGAAAGAATATATAAAGAAGAAATTTAAAAATGATACCTTGATATTTTACTCATGCATTATGATATGAAATCAAAATATTTTGGATTTGTGATCGATTGATTGATTGATTATGCTATATTGAATATTAATGGAAGGTATGTTGATGAGTATTTTTCCTCTCTCCCGTCTTGTTTTTTTTTTAAACTTTATACAATTGGAGAATATTATCTCCGAATAATCTGTAAGATTTCCAGTTCGAACAAAATAGCGTTTTCATGATATCAATAAGATGTTAATGAACAAATTTCACATCGAAAACTTTATCCAAATATTTACCGTTTTGATTTATAAAGCAAAAAATTTCAAGGGCCTTGGAGCCCTAATCTAAAGGGGTAGCAGTTTTTTTCAATGATGTCAAATGAAAATGAACAACATTTATTCAACATCTTTAAACAATTTATTTTTAGAGTAAAAGATACATAAGGAAATATATGTAATTTTTCGCTCTTTTGGGCGATATATTTTTTTACAAGATTTTGGTCTGGGATTGACAAGAATATCAGCAGTCTCGTTTAAAGTCATCATTTCGTAAGTTCTATGGTCGATTCAATAACCTTGTCAGGTAAAATCGTGGACAAAGCGTTTTTCTCGAAAAGAAACGGGCGCACAAAGCTGGAATTTTCAGTAAATTTTTAATCAAATTGAAGTACATAATGATATTTTTGGATAATATACAGACAAATTTAAAGATTTCATTATGCTTACAGGAAATGTACATAGGGTACGGTTCTACGGCGCACGGTAAAAAATCAAGGTGATATTAGCAAATACACAAGTATTTTTTTTGTAATAAAAGTTTTAAATACCTAAAATTGGGATGAAAATTGTTCTAATTTTATTTCTTCATCAATTTTGTCATCTTTTTTAAGAATTTCAAGGCATTTGCCTAATTCTTAGCAGTTTCCAGAACATTCGAAATGGGAAAGTGGCAAACAAAATACATGAAAAATTGCGACGTTTGATGACGTTACGGCGCACCGGAAAGCAATTCAGTTTGATTAGGATGTTCTTATTACACCTTAAGAGACTTTAAATACATACAGAGGAAAAAAATAAGAAAAATATCACCAGACATTTAGTATAGAAATGAAATGGATGTTTTCTTACCGAAATCATTTTGATCGATTTCCAAGGTAGTACAAAATAAACGGATAAACTGCTATTGTAATAGCAAGATACGCTGTCACTGTCGACCGTCGATAAAAGATTCTCAATTAGTTAAATGATGGTGAGAATACTGTGCGAAAGTTTCTAATAAATGTTGTGGAATCGCATATGTGTACCACATTGGTTCCTCAACGGTTTTTGTAGACCCCCGTACAGTATGTGTATCAATGGAATTTCTCCAACTTTATGTTCGGCAAAGATGAAACGTGACGCTGTTTTAATCACTTTGACGTTATCATCCGTGCGCCATAGGGCAATACTATACATAACATAAAATATCACAATTTGTTTATTTATGCATACATGTATATCTATTTAAAATTTGCTCTGTTTATTCATAATATATATAATACTAAAGACTAGTGAACATTTCATAACGCTGTGATGATTATTTTTCACACTAGACAACTTGTCCATGAATTTACCGGACAACCCTCGTATTGATATTTAGAATGGAAATTTGGAAACATTTTTCTTCTTAGGTGTAAAATACTAGCATTCTTACTAAAATTATAATCTTTCATTATTTATAGCTCACTTGAATATGAATTTCTTGCGTCAAAACAGTATTAAACCTTTTTTAACGGTAAGAGAGATAACTCTATGTACATGTAATTTAGTTCGAATTTCACGTTTTGCGTCATGACATTTAGACTTTTTAGAAAAAAAATGGATGCAATAGTGCGTATAGGCAGACTAATAGTGTGACCTATTTTTGTATAATGAATAATACAGATTTTTTTTTTCATGATTCTAAAACTTTAGATAATTTACATAAGATTATCAGCTATTTATTTTTTAAAAGAAAGAATTCATTAAGAAAGAAATGTAAAAAGACTTTAATTTTGTAATCATGCATAATGATATGAAATGAAAATATGTTGTATTTCTGATAGAGAATATAAATGCAATTTTTAGACTAATTTTCCGAACGGTGTGATATGTTGGCTATTTCATGAAGTCTTATATCTTCAATATTTAAATTAAAGTCGGTATCTTTATGATATAGAATTGATTTATTTATTTTGTATGGGAAGGATATTATTGCCGCTTTTTACATTTAAACATCAGACAATTTTCTGAAATATTGTTTGCTTAAACATTCTCATTTTGTTTTATAATTTTAGTGAAACTGAGTACAAAAATAGTTTAGATTTCATTATATTAATATAAGATCTTTTCATTGCCTAAGAAGACAAACCATGATTAATTCGTTAAATTGAGAGAGAGAGAGAGAGAGAGAGAGAGAGAGAGAGAGAGAGAGAGAGAGAGGATAATTTATTAGTACTAGTGTCCTTATTATTGGTGCTGATGAATTAATTATCTTTTATATTTAGCGATAAATAGTTTCTCTTTTGCTTATATAAGTTTTTGTTTTGCAGATTTATATGTTCTTGAGAAAAATAGTAACATCAGTCTTTTCTGAATATTTGTTTGAATTCAGACACGTGTTTTTATTTTCTTGCAAATTTTTGGCATTTTCATATATTATGTTGTCAAAAACTGACTGTTCTATTCTATGATATACATGTAATTCAATAAACCAACACTATCTTTTCAATTGATGCAGTTATCATATACGTACATGGCAACATTAATTTTCTACATTATTTTTTTTTCTTTAAGAAAGTGTATTCATTGTCTATAAAAATAAAAACAATGGGGCAGCATTTAATGAAGACAATAAAACAAATAAAATAAAAATTGTAAGAGTGTCAAATACTCATATAGTGTCTTCCTCTTGGGAACTTTTTAAAATTGATTTTAAATGAGTACTTTAAATGCACGGAAAAATTGAACACTTTCAAAAAAAGGACTGTAGTTTCATTCATCAAGTTTTTTTTCTTAGTAAAGAAACAAGGGTGTTACGTATAGTTTCGTATCATACCTGCAGCTTTGTTGGTATTTAAAAAAATGATTTAAGCGAAACAGAAACAAACAAAAGAACAAAGGAATTCTCTTCGATAAAATAAAATTACAACATTTTAAATACATTCAAATATGATTGAAAATGATTTATTTATTCAATGAAACACATGAGTTGATATTGATTTATTATTATCTAGAAATCAAAAGAGTACAATTGATTTTTCAACTATTCAGTATGATGAATCACTGAGAAAAGAAATATAGATTGATTCCGATCGTATATTATGTATGAATTATATCCCTTTGTACTGTTCTAAAATCAACAATGAAGTTAAATGGATTTTCATTCTGACCTACATTGCATGCATTTACATTCTTGATATCTGCTCAAATAGCAAATTAGTCACAAAGGTTTTCACCTTTCTATTAAATTTCATAGACTCCATTTGAATATAAACAATAAATTTTCATTTATTTATATGAAGAAAAAAATAGCAGTGTGATAACGTGAATGTCTCAACACACATTATACGTTATATTGCTATAATTTCTGTAAATGTTAGGAAAATCTAATTTGGTGCTTATTACTTCCTTACAAATTTGAGGTAAATTTGTTTGTTGATCTACATGAAAGTTTTTTTAACTTTAAAGTTAAATAATTTATTTTAATGGAATGGATATATCATAATGATACAACTGTTTATTTGCTGACATTTATTTAAATCCAAAGCCATAAATTTCGAATCTTTTTGTGTGTATATTGTTGAGGGTATAATTGCATTTCAATTATTTAAAGGTAGGTTATAATGCCAAGTAACGATTCATATCAATTTTATCTGATATTTTGGGGGATTTGTCTTTTCCTAAAACACTTTTTTCTTTTAAAATTTGCAGCATATCACACTCTCATTTTTAAAGATTTTATTATCAAATAAAACCTAACAACAAATATGATTACTAAAAGGATAGAATAAGAAAATGAGAGTCTGATTATATACTTTAAAAATGAGGATAAACATATTATATGGAGATACCACAAGAAAACAGATATGTCAGACTCAAAAGTACCTAATATTTTGATTTCACTGGGATATATATTGAGTTGAAATATTTTAGAGGCAAATATAGTTTATTGATTTAATTGTATTTGAGGATTTGAAGGTCAGAGCGAGTTTAAAACAATAACCTAGGGAAGCTCGAAACACTGGCAAAAGTGTTTTTAAGACTTATGGAGAAAATTACGACACATAAAGTTGGAACATTTCTTAAAATGATTAATACGGTTTCTAATTCTTGCTTCTATAAAATAATTAGCATAATTACTTTATTATTCATTGTGTAATTACCTGTCAATGCATTTTTTTTCTATATCTAATTTTAAGGACAGATCTCTCTAACCGCATAAAAGTATCCTAAATTTATAACTCTTCAGTGTTCAGTGCTGAGGGAGTCCTTGAAAATAAATGTTGTGCTAAGGTTTATCAGATAACATGTTGTTTTTAAGAAGGAACATGCTAGAAATATTTTAGTGATGTTCTGGAAGCAGGAATTATAAGAATAAAAAGAAGTTAAGCTCCCCAACCCTTATGGTAAAACAGCAATTTGAAAAATGGAAGTCAAGCGACATTTTTATCGTTCTGATATGTACTTGTGGAATAAACTATGTGCATGATATTTCAGATGTAAAAAGACATTTCATATCAGTAGATGGCGTTCAATAATATCTTGATAATCAAATCAATTGTATCTATCTTACAAGACATACGATATATAATAATGACAAAGGAAAGATAGGCTAAGACTCAATTATGTCCCCTATTTTGCGTCGTCTTTTAGAATAATACAAAAGTTTATCTACAAAAATCTATTGTTGCCTTTTGTACATTTTTTAAAATTATTTTTAGTTATGTGATACCCAGAAAGCTCTGAAAAATCTGAAACGTGTAATTTTTTTTTTTTTTTTTTTTTTTTTGCATTTTTATGCAAATGTCACATTTCATTCAAGGAAACATAAAGAACAAGCTTGCCTGTCTCAAATTTTACTGAATTCAGTCAACATTAAAAAAAACAATTGGAAAAGCCCTAATTCCGTGCCATCTTGTGGTCAAAGCCTCTGGTTAAGCTTAAAATCAAAATTAATGCTCGCTTCAAACTTAGCATCATTAAAAGTTCTTAAGTACAAAATATCAAATTTCTTACTTTTTATTTTGGTTTTTACATCATACAAGCGACCCTTTCAATACCTCGTTCCTTAAAGAACTTAAAAATATTTTATAAATCAGCAATTCAATGCAATATCAAAGTCTTTGTGATGACAAAAAAAAAAGAGAGCAAAAACAAAAGCATAAAGGTCTATGTATGGTTTGCTTGATAAATTAATAATTAAACTTCTAAGGACGAAAAGTAAATATTAATCAATGTACACAACTAAGTTGTCAATCGCAAGATTTTGTTCTTAATTAGAGAAGCAATTTTCAAACGTAATATTACATAAAAAGTTTATAATCATAAAGAGCGGGATCTCATTTGTATGAAAATTAAACTAAATGTTTTAAGACTTGCTGCGAAAATATGTTACAACTTTGTACCTACTTTAATGTATTTGAAATATAAATGAGAAACCTACTCAAAATTTTTAACAATCAGGAAGAGGATATAAAATATCATAGCTTCATTTCCATTGATTTCAGGGAACTTTATGTTTCTATGAAAGTCTGTTTTCCTCAGGACTGGATAAAAGACAAATACCTTGTACGTCAGGTTGAAAACTAGATCATCAATTTATAAAATTCAACAAATATTTTTAGTTACTGTTTTATGAAAGTATTTTTTTTCATATTTATACTCAATAGTTTTTTTTACCTGGTATGAACAGAATATAGACATGGGGATTGTTAAAAGGATAACTCCCATAACACCCACATTAAACAAAAAAATAATGAAATTTTAAAAAAGGTCAATGCTTTAATAAATAAATGTTCATACATATAGAACATGTTATTTCTTTTACATAAATGATTTTTTTTTTCATTTTATAACATTTTACAATTGATTCCACTCATTCCAGCTGGCGTTGTAAACCTCTTTGTTACCACTTTTTATGGTAAATATTTTTCGAGTTTCGTAAAAACGTTTCATATGAAAAGTCACAAATCTGACATCTATTTTCTTTAAACATCTCATTGCAGAAATATAATATTTTATTCATAAGACCAGCAAGTTTTGATCATTTTTGGTTTTACAAGAAATCCCAAAATAAAAGTTTGCTTTGTGAATGAAACTAGCAACCCTATCTTTTGTTTACATTATATTTCAAAATTGTCGAGGAAGGTCTGTACATTATCACACTCTCATAAGTAGGAATTATCAATAAAGTTCCCTATAAAACAACGACTTAGAAAAATAGAGGTACTGAGTAGTACTTGAGAATATGTACCTTTGCCTTGAGATATTTTACATGTAGCTTCACCTTTTTGTAGTGTGTTTATAGATTTTTGAGATTAATGGTTGTCCCTTTTCGTCATTTAGTGTTTTATCATCTTATTATTTATGTCTGGATATGATCATCAAAAGTTAAAAAAAAAAAATCACAAAATGAAACGGAATTATTTTTCCACAAAATGTATGATGACTTATCATTTTTTAAACTTTAAATCACCCGGTGTGAAATGAGTTTCCTTATATACAGGAAACAACGTTAGGGATGATAAACATGTTCAACATTTAATGTAGAATTTATTAGTACAAAAATTAACAGTTCTATGTAATTATTAAATCAATCATTAAAATTGATACTTTTTACGCCGTAAATATCTATGTAAGAGGAAACAAATTATATCGTTCTGTGTAAAGAGAGCCTATTTATATATCAAAAAAAGAGCATGATTAATTAGAAACACTTTGGCTTTTAAAGATCAAAGAAAGGAAACGAAAATTTTATATATTATCTTCCTCATAAAATGGATTTTAATCAGCTTCTGAAAAAAAGAAAATATTTTATCAATTTTTTTTTATATCAATTAACAAATAATGAAATGTTCTCTTTTATTATTATTTTACTTTATAAAGATATTTGAAATAATTTGAATATCGATTTCCAGTTGAATTCTTTTTGATAAAGATACTTTTTTTTACTTTTGTGACTAATGTTGCAATTCCTTCATTCAGTTTAGTTTTGTAAATATATGTAGAACTTTTCCATCTACAGAATTGGATAGGTCAATTGTTTTCCGATAACTGTGACATTTGTACGTCATTCCCAAGTAAAAACAAGAACAAGCATTCTGAGAGTATTGCCTCCTACTTGGTTCCTCTTTTTTCTAAATGTTAAAATTTTATAATTTCCTGTATTAGAAAAAGCCCCCTCCCCCGAATAATGTGGACATTTCGATAATTACTTGTTTACTCCTTTTTTTCTTCGATATACTGTCAATACATGGAACCAATTCTGTCGTTAATCCGGGTCCGCAAAATGTGTTTATCATTTTGATGATAAAATGTTCTATATTAGTTTGTCAGTATAAAACTACCCAACAAGTTTCCAATTAAGAAATAGTTCATAAACTATATTATAGAAATAAAAAAGGATACAACTCTATCATTAAACAATGACGCGAAATGAATTAAATTCAAAGTTGATCTGTATCTCATTAAAATAAATTCAGCTCAATACTGTAAATGTATTATATTTAGCTTGCACGATATTTGGCGGAAATTGACTGTCCAAGACATTTAGCGTTGTACTTGTTTAGCGGTTGCTGCGTTCCGCCAAAGTCGCTAAAAAGAATATACAGCCAAACATAATAATGTTTATACTATATGCAAAAATTTAGAAAAAGTGCAGAAAAAAGCGTGAATCAGACCTATATACAAAGGACAGACGGAATTTTAGAGTAATCCTATAGCCCATTCCTGTTACACCGCGAATTTACTTGTATTTATGGAAACATATTGGCTTGTCCACACAGTATGTTCATATTGACGTTTTTATCAATATGAATGGTTCAAGATATTCTTTTTGTGTATATATGTACCAACATATAAGTTATTAAAATCCTGGCCAGAATATATCGGCTTTTATAGTTTGACTCTACATTTATATTAACATCGCGGTAATTAGATGTTGCTGGTATTAGACACGGACCAGAATTCAGTTGTATTTCCAGCTGAGATTCATATCTCTAAGTTTATTCGATAAACAAGAGCATGTGCTACGCATATACAATTTTTAAAATCGAGTTAAATAAATGAAAAACAAACTGATAAAAGAAGAATATCAGCAGTCGTCTTCTCCTCACTTTTAAAGTATGGAGATACCGAAAAGTATCCAAGATCAAAACATTTTTTTTCCTGTAACGACGAAGAGTTGAGTGTTCTGTTTAGTGCGTAAAACTTTAAACAGTATCATTGTATTTGTTAAAGTGAAAAAAGTGTTTTATGAATACTAAGATTATAATTATAATTATAAATAAATAATAAGATATTGCTTTACGTGGAATCTAACATAAAATAATATTGTATTGATGTTATTGTCTAGATGTCTTTGATGTGAAACTCATTACATATTATGTAGTCTTTGTTGGTTATTGCTCCTGGATACATTAGATCTCAGATATTTTATAAACTTCCCAAGAATAAAACTCCTGGTAACGTAGGGAACGTAAGTATCATTATATCTATTAAGTGTAGTGTATATTGACCTTGTCTTCAGATATCAAACTTTAGTGTAGAGAGTATCATGTTTAAACAAAGCAAAAACTGGTCCTAATTTCTGATGTCACCCCACTTTCATTAATCAGGTATAGGTGTTCTTTTAGACAGTATGGAACGGTCGTTATTCTAGATCCTTGATCAAGAACAAATAATGACAATGAATATATCATACGGGGCATCCCTCCATATAACCCAGTCAGTTGGTTTAGTTGAGGGAATGTGTAGGGTACTTTTACAGATGTTATCATTGGATTCTTACGTTTCTTTGTCTGAAAATCAAAGAAAAAACAGACACACTACTATTAAGATGCATTTGAAATAAGTATGAGAAACCCCTTCAGAATTCTAAGTAGAAATAGAATATGTACATGTACTATAGGTAACAAATGTTGTTCAGGCCTTGAAAACGACTAAATAATCAATGTGCAAGAAAAATATTGATTTCTTTTGTTATCGATAAATTAAAGGTGGCTTGATAATGAAACTGATCTAGTTCAAGACAAAGTTTTCCATTTTAGTATCTAACTTCAAAAATTTACAAATGTGAATCCTCTTTGTTAGCATATCAATTTCCTTTCAAAAATATCATCACAGAAAAGACCATGAAAGAGGGTTGGGTTAAATTATTTGCATATTGTCAGGAAAAATAGTTTGATTATCGTAATTTTAAACCTAATTTTAAGCGATATTTTAATCAATGAAAATGAAAACATGACAAAGAGTGATTAATTTCATACAAAACTAAAAATGATATGAATATAAGAGAAGTGTTTGAAGACAGATCCTAAAACATTTCAGAGGTGGAATCAGGGGCCTAGATTATATCTCTTTCCAGAAAAATAAACATGTACATGCAAATTTATTTATACATACTGTATAGGAGACATACAAAAGTCTTTGTACATGTGTTTATGCATAGAGAATGTAATGTAGAACATATAAGCTCTAAAATTTTACTTCTACTGAATGTATTTTATTTTAATTTGAGAACAGATTTTTTTTCAATTCTTACTAATATTTATCTCGATGTGGAGGTTCAACTCAAACATCGAGAAGGCATTCTTAAATATTTTCTTCCCTTTTCAAGCATTTCTGGGAAGACCTGCACGATGAGTAATCTGGTAAACTGTTGGAGAATAAATTTTTATTAAATAATAGTTTACTTATTTAAATGTTACCAATTATAAATATCTTGGTGTTTATTTCACTGCATCAGATACTTTTCGCATGCTAAAGATGCATTGTACAAAAAGGGTTTAAAATGTTATTTTAAGTTATGTAAAGATATTTTAGCATTTCATCCATCTGTTAAAACTACATGTAGTCTTCATATTTTTGACCACACAATTAAGCCAATACTGTTATATGGCAGCGAGATATGCGGTGTGTTTAATCCTCACTCATCACAATTCAGAAATGGTATCTCAATCGACAATGTATATAATTTTTCAGAACCTGACAAGCTACATTTGAAGTTTTGTAAATTTATACTGGGTGTTCATAAGAAAAGTGCAAATTTTGCAGTAATGTCATTTTCCACTACATTCAAATTACATTTTTCACATATTCTTTTATCTCTTTCAAGTCCAATATATCTGCCAGTTTCAATTTTGAGTTTGTGAGAAGATATTCTTAATCTGGTTATGCCTCTTCTAAAGTTAAAGTTATTTAGTAATGTTAAATATTCCTCACATTGGAAATTACTTTTAAGCTTTACATAAGAGTCCAATTTTCCATCAGAATTTTTTTCTTTCAATTTCAGCCAAGAGCAAATAAACTTTTTTTCGAATATAATTATTAATGATAAATTTGAATTTAGATTGACTCAAGGAGGAGGCATTTTTGTGTATTTCAAAAAAATTCGAAAATTCAAGAATACAAGAGAACCAGGTGTCTCTATTTGTACTAAGTGTTTTAGAATTAATAAAAGCATTGTGTAGGAGAGAACTGTTATCAGAATTTTCCAATCTATGCCAATATAATAACATTGATTTTATGATATTAATATAATATGGAAATCTCCTTTTTACAAAGAAAGAAGAATCAAACTTCTAAATGAAGCACGGAAATATAATAAAAATTTTAATAGCTTAGATAGTTCTCAAAAATATTTTTGGATCATTACATGTGAAAATATAAATGTCTTACTTCAACTTGGAGAGTACCTATCTAATCATTTGATATAACATTTTAAAGTACAACAACAATATGATATGTATGTATTTTTATTTTAAACACAAATTACTATACATTTTTTTTTGTTTATCTACTTATTGAATGCCTTTGTCTAAACATGTACCTTTCATGCCTCTCTGGGGGCCCTTAATTGGAAATAAAATATTGTCTATTGTCTATATAGCCGTACAATTCTCAGTAACCCTTTTAAGTTATATTCGAAACAGTAATATAGGAGGTTTAAAATTTTGATTTTCCGTGTGACAGAAACAAGTAATTTAAATCATCACTTTCCATAATGTATTATAAATTTATGACGTCGAAATTGACTAAAGTAATTACACTTTTGTTTATCATTTGTTAATAGAGATTTTTTAATTTTAAATCAAGCAAGTTTTCCAATCTCACATTTAAAAGGGTAATTAGAGATGTCATACTAACTTTATAAATTTGAACATACCGGTATCTAAGAAGTTTTTAATTAAAAGCATTTGAATTCCTAACCTTGACCTAAAATAACATTGCAGTGAGGGAATGCAAACAAACCATAGCATATCCTGAGGTTGAACTTGAGCGCAAAATTTATGTACAAAAGAATTTAAATATCACTATGTTTAAAATTGATAACGTATTAATGTATATGGTTGACAGAGTACGTATTAGACAATCTGTTTATTTCATCCCCCTCCTTACCTTTTATAGTCGTCTCTCAAGGCAATAAACCCGCTTGAGGTGTATTTTTAGCAATCTAAAAGTCAATTCTAATCAAGCACGTTTATAATTTTCAGAGACGACTATGAAGAATAGGGGGTAGATAAAATAAATAGATTAGTAAAAAATGTGTCTAGAATTAAAGAGTGAACGGTAGTTAGTTGACCAATGCTAGAATGTGGAGAAATTCTCCCCAAAAGTGCGCAAGAATTCTTGTGCAGTAAATTGCACCTTTTTGCATTACGGGTTCTGTAGCGTTATGGTCAAAGACAAATATATAAACTAATTACGCTACCGTTCTGCAGCTAATTATTGACCGGAAATATAGTTGTTTCTTACTGGTTGACTTTCGATCAAACTATCGTTTTGTTTAGTTCATGCTTATTATTCAAATAGTGTACTCATTCATGTAATCCACAAGTAACTCTCATTGGCAGCAAGCTAATGTATATCAAGATAGAACAGAAGTTGCACTCCAGTAGCCGTTATGATAGAATGAAGTTACTCATTGTAGATAAAGGATTGTTCTTTTACAAAATTTACAGATCCCGATGGACTGTTACATTATTGTCTTTTTGACGCTTCGTGTTATTTTGAATAGTTCGTATTATTTATCGTTAGTGATTTTGTGACCAATTAGTGTAATTCGTGCATTATAATTAAGATAATGCCAATCTATAAAGACTACCCTCTTCTGGCTTTCTACATTTTGTCCATATTTATGATAGTGAATGCGATTGGTCAATTATATACGACAGAATCACAGTTCGATGACCTTAGATCGGAAACAGAACTGATATCCGAAGATGACAGTCAATCTCTCTCGGACTGCGCTTTTCTGTGTAAACACCACTGTCATTGCTTTGGGTTTAATTTGATTGTCAAAAAATGTCGTCTGCACACATACTGCCTCATGGAAGAAATGAACTCACCAGAACCCGGATGGAAGTATTACTGCACAGGTTGTACGTATCATTTTCCAGTCTTTACGATCTATTTTCGGTAGCTTTTTGATTTATGAATTTATGGTCAGATATACTTAAATTTTCAAATGACTTAATTTCAATTCTTTTTTGTTCTTCACAAATGAAAACAATTAATAAATAACAATAAAGGAAGGAACTGTTCTTTGCTACGTGCTTGGGACTTTGTTGCGAATGTTACTGCACTTTGAATGATACCTAAAGAAAACGATGTCCCTTGTCAATTCAGGCATTGACACAATAAAAATCACACCTTGTTCAATGGTCATTAAATCGTGTAAAGGTTATTACATGAAGCCCTTCACCTATAAATGTTGACATCTCTATGTATGAATGAAAAAATGTCGAATAGGACGTGAAGCAACATACAATTAATTAACGGTGATAAAGGAAAACAAAGAATAAGCTAATGATTTTCTAAATATTTCATATCAAATTATGATTGTTAAAAAAATAGTTTTCTTTAAAGAATTATTTAAAAAAAAAAACATCATTTGCTGGTCAATGATTAAAAATATACATCTATTTTTGGTCCTCATGCCAAGAAGCAGTAAGGAATCTTAGTCCTGCAGTGAAATTCAAACCTGCCTCGTAATGTTCAATTCATATCTGTGTAACCCTTGAACAAACGATATAATCAGTGTGCCATTTGGGCGGGAAAAAACAGAACATTTCTGCGTTTAGCATATAATGATCATGATTTTTTGTAATATGTATTGCTTTATAAAGTAACGATAGCTGAAGAGAATGGGAAATTAAATTATAATTGATTTTTTTGCATATTCATTTTGATGTGTTTTTTTCTCTTCACCAACTTTGAAATTGCTTTGATTGCCATTTTTTTGTATTTTTCGGCGTAGAAATATAAATGTAAAAACAGAATTTAAAGAGACGTTGATACACATTTAAGATTGTAAGGCAGAGTGAAATTCAAACATTGAGTATATTTTTGTTTTGCTTAACATGTAAATGTGTAAACATATGCTGTGTTTTCAAATTAATTATGGGATATTGGCTTGTAAGTCACATATATTTATGATAATGCCAATGATAAAAAGTTTGTGTGATTTACAAATCAATATTTCAAACTACATTTTTTTAAAAAATCACTAAATTTCAGATACTCTACCAAAGGATTGTCAGGAGTATTATAACAATGGCCACACTCAGTCAGGAGTATACGGCATATCTCCATACAGAAAACGATGTCACGTGGTCTATGTTTTTTGTGATATGGTAACGAATGGCGGTGGATGGACGGTAAATAACAAGAACAGCCACTGTCTATAATAATCTATGTATCATGTGATATGATGACGTATGGCGAAGCGTGGAGTGTAAATTATAAGAATAGCCACTGTGTATAATTCAAATGACGGAGAGTAACAGTTAGCTACAAAACATCTTTTTGTATAATTGTAATTGTTGACTTATTTTTTTTTTCGATAAAGTGACAAATAGAAGAAGGTGCTGATTAGTAAATTAAAAAAACTCCCCTTCTATGTTGTGTATATTGTATAGCTGAAGACGATCATAGAAAGCAAAAACATAGCAGCTGTGCCATAAGGTTAACTTAGCATTTTGTTCGGATGAGACATTTCTCAACTGATATGCTTATTCGTACTCTAAAGTCTAAACGATTCTATTACTCAGAAGTGTCACACATTTCTCTAGTTAAAAAAAACACTTGTTTATTGCAAAAAAAAAAAAAAAAATAAAAAAAAAAAAAAGAAATACACTTAAAACCCATTTCTTTGAAGAGGAGTGTGTATTTTTTTTTACTGTATCACTGTTATTTATTTACTTATACCTTTCTATAAATTTTAGGCAATTCAAAGACGGAGGAGCGGATCTGTAAGTTTTGACAGGACATGGGTGGATTATAAGAGAGGTTTTGGGGAGACAGAAACAGCTTACTGGATCGGTTTGTAATTTCTTAATGCTAATAACATGTTACTGAAATTTCATTTCTACACATAATTTATAAGCAAAACACTTCTTTGCTTTAAAATTGAAGGTCTTTTTACATATGATTAGGCAAACATTAACAAGTAGGTTAAGTCATATTGACCAAGATTACAATTTCAACTTCATTCTTGCTCATTTCAGTATATACTGTATAAAGACGTCTGTG